>NW_026068208.1:639601-665226 GCF_014885135.2 Alexandromys fortis
AAAAAAAAAAAAAAAAAAAAAAAAAAAAAAAAAAAAAAAAAAAAAAAAAAAAAAAAAAAGAATTAACAGTGGTTAGCATTAGACATTGTTATTTATATATTCTAACACTTCTGGATTAATAAAAGCCCGTGTTTTGAGGACAAACGAGAATGGCTTAGAATAATCAGTTGAGAACATGGTTGAGCTGAACCATGGGATAAGGGTATGTGCTGTCAAGATGACGACCTGAATTCAATATCCAGGACACACAGGAAGGAGAGAAATGAATCCCTCAATTGGTTCTCAGAGCTTGGCAAGCTGCGGCAAGCATGCACTCTTCAAGTAAACACATAAATATAATAAAAATAAAAGTAATGGAAATAAACCAGCACAAAATAGTATTGGTTGGACAAACCATTTTTTTTCCTTTTTTATTAGTTTTTTTTTGGTTTTCTGAAATGGGGTTTCTCTGTGTAGCTTTGGCTATCCTGTGAACTTGTTTTGTAGACCAGGATGGCCTTGAACTCACAGAATCCCCCTGCCTCTGCCTCCTGAGTGCTGAAATAAAAGACGTACCACCACCACTCAGCTCAAAACAGTTTTAAGAATATTGCCAATTATAACAAATAGAAAGAGTTAACGACTTAATACAACAATTCTAAATGCAGTGCAATGCCCTAAATTCTATTTTAGACCATAAAGGTCTAGTAGAAGAATTGGAAAAGGTTTAATAATCCCTTTAATTAAGAGCTCTCTGTTCATGTTGGTTCCTCAGCTTTGCTGGCCATGTGTCAGATGAACATGAGAAGACACAAAACATCCATGGAAGCCTTGCCACACTTGTGACTTTTCTGAGAATCTAAATTCGATTCCCGAAATTTATTGTAAAAAAAACAAAAGACAGTGTCAATACATTTAATACAATTCTAGCTCTCTATGTAGTCTCAAGCTAGATGAAAATATGAGTGGAAAATTTTATATCAATAAGGAAAACTCAAACATACATATATTTGTTATTGTCATAACGTTACAGACAAAACTGAAATTAAAGTAGAAAGTGTTATATAACAAAAAGGGTCATCTCTTATGGTATAATAAATCAAATTTTAAAGCTGATGACATAATTTAAAACTCTAGGTTTTAATATGTATAAATAAAATAATGACAGGCCTTTAAGGAGACATTGAAATCACAATGTAAAATTTAATGCCTAATTTTCAGTACTTGCATGTCAAACAGATGACAGTCAGACAGACATTGATAATTGTTTAATGCAATAACAAGCTTAACCTAAAATATTGCTCTTTTAAAAAATTTATTAGTTTTTTTAAGTTGTGTGTATTTGTCTCTGTGTAGTTAGGTATGTGCATATAGGCACAGCGCCTGAAGAGACCAGAAGAGGCAGTCAGGTCCCCTGGAGCCAAAGTTGTAGGCAGTTGTGCACGTCTTGGCATGGGTGTTGGGAGTCACATTTGGATCCTTTGAAAGAGCAAAACATGCTTTCAGCCATTGGGCCATTCTCCAGCCCCAACACCCAATCTTCTGTGAGACATTATATCTAACAGTTGTAGAGCATGCAATTAGTATTGTCAAATTTTGAAATATTTGGGTTTTTCCTAGTTACTTGTTATTTATCTATTGCCTGATGGGTAAAAAAATTAGTTAATCCTTCAAAATTCATTAAGTTCTTTTATGACTTAGCACAAAGTCAGCTTTATAAATGTCTTTTGTAAGCTTGGAAAGAACATGTTGAATATTTATACCCAATTTTGAGGCTAGTTAGAAATTTAGTTAGAAATTCTAGACCTAAAACTATAGATGAATGTCAATAGGCTAATATTCATTTTACGGAAACAGAGACTGATCAGTTGAATAAAAAAATGCTGGCTTTTAAATCTTTTCCTTAATGTCAGTGATCAGAGGAGGCCCACAATTCTTTGATAAAATGTCATATGGGTGGTATTTAAGATATTCATCAGTCTGACTACAGGGCAAGTCAAAATCAGACCCCCTCTCCTCTACTGCTTACGGTCATAGCTGGGGTCATCCTTGTGGATTCCTGGGAATTTCTCTAGAGCTAGGTTTTCTTGCTCACCCTATAATGGCTCCTTCAATCAAGCTATCTCTTTCCTTGCTCTCATCTCTGTCCTTCCTTTTTCTCAACTATCCCATTCATTCAAGTTCTCCTCACCCCTACCCTTCTCCCCTCTTCTTTCACTTCCACCCCTCCTCCCCACACCACCATACTCCCAATTTTGTCAGGCAATTTTGTCTATTTTGACTTTCCAGGTGGATCCATACATGTTTTTCTTAGGGTTCACCTTATTACTAGGATCTCTAGGATCATGAACTATAGGCTCAATAGCCTTTGTTTATAACTAGTATCCACTTATGAGTGAGTACATACCATTTTCATCTTTTTGGGTCTGGGTTACCTCACTCAGGATAGTGTTTTCTACTTCCATCCATCTGCATACAAAATTCAAGATGTCATTTTTTTTTTTTACAGCTGAGTAGTACTCTAATGTGTAAATGTGCCACATTTTCTTTATCCATTCTTCATTTGATCCAGCAACCATGGAAACAGAGGCAGGAAACCCACATCAGAGTACTGGACTGAGCTCCTAAAGTCCAGTTGAAGAGTGGGAGGAATGAGAATATGAGCAAAGAGGTCAAGATGAGTACACCCACTGAAACAGTCTACTTGAGCTAATGGGGGCTCACAAACTCCAGCTGGACTGGGAAGGAATAAGTATAGGTCCAAACTTGTCCTTCTGGTTGTGGTTGACAGTTGCATGGCTGGGGCAGACTGAGGAGCAACTGGCAGTGGCACCAGGATTTATCCCTACTACATGTGCTGGCTTTTTGGGAACCTATTCTCTTTGGATGGATACCTTGCTCAGCCTAGATATAGTAAGGAGGTCCTTGGACCTTCTACAAAGCAAATGTGCCTTACCCTCTCTGAGGATTGGATGAGAGTGGGGCGGGAGGGTATGTAGAGTGAATGGGAGGAGGGGAAGGAGTGGGAACTTGAATTGGTATGTATAATGAAAAAAAGATATTTGTTTTCTTTTTTAAAAAAATAAATAAATGAGGGGAAAAACTAACCTGAATATATGACATGAGGGTAACATGACCCTCTCCAGAAAGTTACCTCCAGTAAGCTCAGGTGGTTGAGAGAACTGTGGGGATGCATGAGTTGTAAAAAGGAGTGGAGATTTAAAATGAACCTCAAGGTGAACCTTTAGACTACTACTCTGAAGAGCTAATTTTCAGGCTGAGAGATTTGCTCCCCCTTTATGGCTTTAATGCCCTTGGAGGCAGAACTCAGATATGGAACGGGGTGGGAGGTGAGGGAGTGCTCTATCCTTTGGGACAAAGCAGGGCTAGATAGCACTAATGTCCCTTCTTTAGTGACAAGAGGTCCTTTTATCTTCTACTGACATGAATTTATGAATTAAAACATTTGTCTCACTTATCCAATGTTAAGGAGAAGATTGCAAAAATGAGTTGATCAATCAGGATTTTGTTTTCTTGAAGCTTATTATAATCATCTCAATACATGTGCCAGATTGAAATTGCTCATGACTGAAGAGTGGCTAGCCGAGGTCTGCTGTTGTTATGGAAATCTAGTCCAATGCCTGATGCACTGGAAAGTAGAGGACTCTGATGCTCTACTCCAGATCTACAATGAGCTGCAACTGGATGTTCCTCTCCTGTCTGCCAGTTACCAAGTAATCACTCTGAGGCTTAATATTGATATTAATTGCAAACTGTTTATTAGCCTATTAGCTCTGACTTATTTTTAGCTAGCTCTTAGAACTTAATCCATTTCTATTAGTCTATATTTTACCACAAGACCAAGGCTTGTTACCTCATATCTTGCTTCTCTGGCCGCTGCTGGCATCTTTCTGACTCTGCCTTCTTTCTCCCTTTCTCTCTGCTTGGATTTCCTACCTAGTTATGTTCTGCCCTGCCATAGACCAAGGTAGCTTCTGTATTAACTAATGGTAGTAAGACATATTCACAGCATACAGAAGGGTATCCCACATCAATGAGCTTAGATTTGTACGATGCCTTAGCCTCTCTTTATCTCTAGGCAGGAGATACTACTTAAAAGGAGAAATATTTGATATGTTTAAGAAAGAGGAGAAAATACTCAAGCCTGCTTGTCAAGCACATCGTCTTTGAAATATGTCCATCATTGACTGAAGTGAGAATATTCAAAATTTAAACCCTCACAAAATATACACATATATACAAACTTTGTTGTTTCAGACCCACTGAGAAAAATCTTCAATATTTTATGTTAGATAAAATAGCTGAAAAGAAAACATACAAAATTTTGGCTTAATTGGCTTCTTTCCTCAAGGAACTGTGAAACCCACTTCTAAAGAAATACCTTACCAGTCCAAAGACACTTGCTCACATGGTTTCAAGAGTCTTCAATTGGCACAAATAATAGAAAACTACACAGAAAGTCTAAAAGAGCACACAAAGGAAATGGAATGGAAGGAGAGGTGATTGGTAGACAAAGCCCAGAATGGTGAGATCATCATACTTTCATCAAGGAATTTCCTGACTTTCTTGTGGACAAACAGGAAGTCACCTTACATGGCATTTCTGTGACCCTTGAAACACCAACCTACTCAGTCTAGCTGCATGGATTTAATGAGGAACAGTTTTCTCATGGTTGAGTTGAGCTGCATCAGAATCCTCTATGTTACAAGTAAGATGAACAACGTCAGACTTTCAGAAGCGTCACATTACAGAATGGCAGAAGCAGTGTGTCGCAGCTTTAGATGACAGCTGACTCACTTGGGTTTATGTGTCCACTGGTAGCCCTGGCACTGGGATATAGAGGTCAAAGGTATTAGTTTTACAGGTGAATATATTGGTCTTAAGTCCCAGGCTCGATAAATGTGGAATGAGCAGAAGGAAAAAGGAATCAGAGTTTTCCCTGGGTGGAATTGCTGAGCACAGGGAGTGGTATTTTTAGGGCAGCACAGTCAGCCGTATGTTTGGGTGAGAACCCAGATCCTGTTCTAACTAGGTGCGGGGAAACAGTCACATCGACTTCTAGGCTCGTGGCCCTCAACTTTACATATTAGGCTGTTTCACTCTGTTCTCTTGATTTTTTTTATCAAGTAACTTGCTAACTAATCAGTTTGAACACTAATTATTTCTTTAGTGACAAAGGGCTCCTCTAGCACCTCACATGTGAGTTGGTATAAATATTGTGGGTTAATTAGATGATTCTGGAAGTTCATGCAGTTGGTCATTGGGCAGATGGATGGAGAGCCCTCAGATTCTCCTGGGTGCTGAGGACAGGGAAGTGAGAGGACCAAGCTGATGCCATAGCAGGCTGCTTGGTCCTCTCTCAGAGATGAGGCTTCAATTTCAGTTTCCTGAGACTGAGTAAGCAGTTTCCAAGGGAGCCAAGAACAAGGGATAATCAGTCTCCAAAACCCCTGACAGCAAGGACAAGGAGTCCGGGTACACACAGTACCAAGCCAGGCCTAAGCCACAGTCAGCAGATAACCAAATGCGGACAAAGTCTGGGGCTCGTCCAGGTCTGCCCAAAAATGGGAACTGTAACTGGAACCAGCCCTTGTTGGATCTAGCCAATTAGAAAGCACTAATATGACTGCCTCTAGCTTAAATCAATCACATCTAAAATGACCTAACTGCTCTAGAAACTCCCTTTAGCTGTGCTTAAAAGAAGCCTGCTAGCTTCTCTGGGGGTTGTAGTCGTTTTGCCTTTGTGTGGGAAGGACTGCCCCAGAATGCTAAAATAATAAATGCTCTTGTGATTGCGTACATGGATGATGGTCTTTTGTTGGACTTCTCCAGGACCCTAACAGGAAGATACAGTTCTTTGTTTCCTTCCCTTTATAGCTGTCAGTCATTTGACCCTTGACGGCTTCTCAAATGCTTTGACTCTTGTCTTTCCTTATTATTGTCCTGTTAACTGTGCTTGGGATTCGTCTGGGATCTTTTATCCCCTTTGGTTAATCTGTTGCTGTCTGATAAGCAAATAAACTAGGTTTGGGGTCCAATTCCCTTATAGAAGCTATATATTTAGTCATGATTTCCCTCACACAACTCAAGAAACCCATCTATTCATTAAAGATTCCAATGGTGAGCTACAAATTTTTAGCAATCAACAGTCTGAGAGGAAAGCCTTTAAATGCCTTAATTTGTAGAAGTTACAAATTTCTACAAATTTACAAAGTTGCAAATACTTCCTTTGTGGTTTATATCATGTTGTGAGATTGCAGGATGCAAAACTGGGAAGCGATACCTATTCTGACCCTACTTTCCAATCCTAGCTGACTAGAGTTCAGAACTAACAGTGCTCCTTCCTTGCTGCAAATGTTACTAGTCAATTTCTGAGTACAATTTGTTCATCATGAAGAGAATTGTCATAATCAGTTATGAAAGCAGAGATCTGTGTCAATCTGAGCTAAGAGCATTTACACAACATCAGTATGGCCTTAGCCCCAGTCTGTCCAGCAGCCTGTGGGAATGTCAGACTGAGATGACTCTATGTGATCCAATGCTATGAGAAATGAAAAGGAAAATGTTTTCATTCTTTCTGAAATGGTAACACTAGACTGAAGAGGAACAAAGCTCAAATTTAGTTGCTGATGTTGCTAGCCTTGCAGCTGGTTCCATTTCTATGGCTACTAGGATGACCATTAACATACACTGCAAATTATATTGCTGCACATAAATACCCCATAGCTTTCTGCGGATCAAGTCCAAAATCCCAGCCATTTGTTTGCAAAAACTGTTAAGCTATTCAAGAACTCACATAAATTGTGTTCAGTCATTAGCAGCAAGCTGTAGCAGCAGATCTGTCACCAGAGTTGACCAAAACTTTATACCTCTACTTACATGCCAGGTAACAACTTGTTTATAACTGACCTTTGTCAACTTTACGGTGAATTTAAATTTCTGTCTTCATTAGGAAGTAACTGAAAACCACACACCGAGGTGAACACAAAGACTAAAAGAATCACAAGTAAATTCAATATTGTTCTTTTTGTTTATGTCAAATCAGTTAAGGGGTTGATTACACATCTTAACACGAGGGACAGTTTGTGAAACTTGGTCTATCACTTAGACCATAGTAACAAAGGCTAGTCATTGGTCGGCTTATGTTTGACAGCAAACTAATTTGCAGAAGCTACAAGCAATAATTTCCTTTTTGTAATTCCCAGGCTCTAAAATCTTTGGATACCAACAAAATAAATTAAATGGTTTAAATTGTTCCAATACTACAGTGTTCATGTGATCAAATTGCTTAATATTATTCTTTATACACTTTTATGTTTATCTCTCTCTATTTAAAAAAGCATTCCATACCAAGAAATAAAATAACACTCATTTCTGTAACTTCTTTTGTGCTTTTTTCTTTTTAGACCCTTAATTAGTCTTGACTTAATACTGATGGTGAGATCATCTGTTTTATACGTCTACCTGACTGAACTGTAGGTGTCCAAGTAATTGGTCAAAGATTATTGTGCAGTGTTTGGATGGGATTAACATTGGCAGACTCAGACCAAGTGAAGATGCTTGACTCCTTATTGTCAGTTGGCTTGGTTCTATCAGTTGAAGGCCTAGGAAGAATAAAAAGGCTGACCTGAATAAGAGAGACTCTCTTTTGGGTTCCTCTGCCTTTGGACTCTGAGTTAAATATCAACTTTTATTGAGGGCCAGGTACTTGGTCTTTGGTCTAGAGCAGCATCATTAGGCCTCTTGGGTTTCTGGTGGCTGCTGGGGACTTGAAGCCTCTAATTGTGTGAGGTAATTCTCTCTCTCTCTCTCTCTCTCTCTCTCTCTCTCTCTCTCTCTCACACACACACACACACACACACTAACGCTGCATGTATAGTTTGTTCTCTGGAGAACCAGGCAATCGTGTGGGAATCTGTGTTTCCTCATGATTTGGTAGACGTCTGTACATCATAATGACATCATTTAATGTGGACTAAATTCTCATATCTTTTTATTGGTTACGGATTCATACTCTATTCCAATAATACACGTATTCATATGCACTCATCATAACACTCATTTTATTATGAATTTGGCAGATGTTTAGAGTCTGTGTCTAGTAGTATTTTCCAAATTAGTTTGGAAACTTTATGCTACTACGAAGATAAAGTCTAGGCTGACAATTTTTAAAATAGTGTGATTTTTTAATGATTTTTTAAATCTGAAATAGACACAGATAAATACAAGAGTTTCAATATTATCTATCCCCCCTTCACCTGCCTGTTTTAATCAAAGATTTTATTATTTATTTACGTGGTGTGTGTGTGTGTGTGTGTGTATACACCTGATTCCCACAGACATAGGTCAGAAGAAGGCATTGGAACCCTAGAGCTGGAGTCACAGCAGTTAGTAGCCACTGGAAATGGATGCTAGGCACCACATATCAGTTCTTTGCAAGAACAGCAAGTGCACTTAACCATTGAACCATCTCTCCAGCACCTTGGGATCTTTGGAACTCAAATAAGAATGTAAGTACCCATGAGGAGCTGCCCAAGTCAGAAGGGGGATGTCCCAGAAGCCTAGTTCATTCTTCACCCCCACTTTAGTCATCTTTAGATATCTCTTTAGATATGTCTTTAGGCCCTGGTATTCCCTGTGTGAAAACCTTCATGGATTTTATAATATATTCTCATTTGTATTGTTTTCCACAAGTCAGAGAAACATGATCTGCTTGGGAATGGGTTTTAAGGGTTTCTATTGCCCATAGATATCCCATGGCCACAGCAACTCTCATTAAGGAAAACATTTAATTGGGGTTCGTTTACAGTTTCACAAGTTTAGTTCATTATCATCACAGTGATGTGCAGGCAGACATGGTGGCGTGCAGGCAGACATGGTGCTGGAAACATAGCTGAGAGTTCTATATCTTGATTTGTTGGCAGCAAAAGCAACTGCGTCACACAGGGTGTAACCTGAGCATATAACACCTCAAAGCCCTTTTCTAAAGTGACACTTTCTTCAGCAAGGCATTACCTACTGCAACAAGGCCACACCTCCTAATAGTGCCACTCCTTGTGAGCAAGCATGCAAACACATGAGTCTATGGGGCCCCACTATTCAGATTATAACACCCTTCTAGCCACCCTCTTCACCCCAGGGCAGTCTGACCTATCTTCTCCCTGAGAGGGAGTTCAGCCTTCAAGTTCTGCTCACTACTCTTGCTATATTTCATCTTGAACTGTGGTCATCTGTTTAATACAGTGCTAAAATTAATGATTTGTTTTAAGGCAAAATTTTTAAACATAATTTTTATTGATTTGTTGGGAATTTCACATCATACACCCCAATCCCACTCACTTCCCAGTCCCTCTGTATCTGCCCTTTATCCTTGTAGTGTTTCCTCCAAAGAAAAACTTAAAAAGAAATAATAAAAAATATAAATAAGAATATTAATTAAAACTCAAACAAAAATAAAAAATAAGAAAAAATAACACTTTGTTCTTTCAACTTTTCTGTCTCTCCATTGCCTCTTCGTTCATCGTGATGGCACAGGGAGCTGCTGTGTCCACCCTGTTGTCTGAACAGCCCTTGTAAATATTCATTGTGTAGTGTGTTTTCGGGCAGACTCAAGACCTCTGGCTTCTGGCACACCATCAGTGCTGGACCCTCATTAAAACTCCTCTCAGAAGTCAGTCATTGTCCCACATTGTGGACATCCTGTGGCTATGGTCCTGAAAGACAGTTCCTTCATGTACTCCAGAAGGTCATAGATGGGGGAGATGTTGGGGAATGCCTACTCAAAGTCCTGGACATGTGCCTGGATGGCTGCTGAGTTGGTCAATCTGGGCTGCTGGGATCACTCTACCTCAGGTGAGGCAGAGCCAGCTCTCCCACACCCATGATGGGGGTGGGACCAGCTTTCCCAAGTGTGTGTGTGGGCAGTTTTCTTATGAGGTGCAAGACCAGTTTTCCTGTACTGGGGTCTTCAGATCCATTGTCTCAGGGTTATTGAGAGGTGGGACCAGGCCTAAAAGGCCCTTATACTTCAACATGTGGTTTGCACGGGCTTATGTGGTAACATGGGCAATGGACAACAAAACATACCCAGCTGCAACAGAACAACATACTCAGACATGATCCTCAGCAGCAGCTTAAACCTGGATGTCACCATGTTCTTGTGGGGCAGCACAGGCTTCTCAGATCAGAACGGGTCTAGCAGATTCATGGTTTCCAGACTCCAATATGGTCCCAGGCGGGAGGCCAGTCACCGGGCAGTTGCATGGTCTTCAATGGTAGCAGGAGCTATAGACCTCAAGGCAGATCCTGGCCAAACTAGGGCAAAAGACCTAGGTATGGCCTTGGCATCAGCCCAAGTCCAGACATCACCTTAGCCCTGGGTGGTAAGCAGGCCTCTCACACCTGCCTGTTCCTCCCATATTGCACGGTACATTGACTCAGCATAGTGGTGCATGACCCACTGGGGTCACAAGGAGGTGGGCCCATGGATTCTCCTACCTGCACAGAGCAAGGGACCCCAGGTGGGCATGTGAGTGTCCTTCCTTAAGGCAAAATTTGAGATTTTGCCTTGAAATTGCTTTTATCTCCATTACATCAATCCTGTGCCATTTTAATGAAACCTACGTGGTAGTATCACACGGGTAGAAATGAAAGAGCCACCAAATGACTGCATTAGAGAGATTTAAAGGGCTGGAGAGATTGCCTAATGCTAAAATATGCACTGCTCTCCAGGGAACCTGAGTTTGGTGCCCAGTACCTATATCTGGTTGCTTACATCTGCATGTAACTCTAGCTTCAGAGGATCCAATACTTTCTTCTGGCTTCTGTGGGTACCTGCACACATAGAGTATACACATAAATAAAAATATTTTACAATATTACAAGTAAAATAAACTCAGAATTCAGAGTTCAGGAGCCTACATGGGCAGAGTTGCTTGTATCATGATAGCTGAGACTTGTATTTGGCATGTGGTGTGTAGGTAAATGTTTCAGTCCCACTCGCAAGTTCCCAAATAATCACTCAGAGGCTTGCACTGCTTGTAATTGCTTGGCTGATAGCTTATGCTTGTTACCAGCTAACTTTTACATTTAAATGAAACCACATTTCTTTTTAAAAATTTATTTATGTATGAGTGCTCTGTCTGCATGTTCCTCTACTTGTTAGAGGAGGGCATTGGATGCTACTGTAGATGGTTGTGAGCCACCATGTGATTGCTGGGGATTGAACTCAGGTTCTCTGGAAGAACGTCCAGGGTTCTCAACTACTGAGCCATCTCTCTAACCCTCAGCCCAAATTTCTTATCTATGCTTTGCCACTTGACCCACGGCTTGTTACTTCATTTCGGACACATCCTGATTCCTTGGTGGCTGGCTGATGTCTTTCCTGATGCCCTATCTCCTCCCAGAGTCTTCTGTATCTGACTGTCTGCCTGGCTACCAGCCTGTCAGCTCTTTATTAACCAATGAGAGTAGCACATATTCACAGCAACAGAAGGATTATTCCACAGTAGTGGCACCGCACTAGAAGTGCCTGCTCCATTACTGGTTCCCCGATTTCTCATTGGCAGTTCTTTACTTCCCTCACCTTTGGGAACTTGGACCCGGCAATGGCCCCGGTAATGGTGGCAATGGTGGGGCAGGCCCTAACAGCAAGCTCTCTGTACTTACTGTAAGGGGGGTGGAGTAGGGCAGAGATCAAGGACGGCTGGGCAGACCTTTCACAGGAGTGACCTGTGCAGAGGGAATTTGGGCTTCACTCTCTTGCTTATTCTTTTCTATTAGCAGAGGTCCAGAGGTCACTGCATATAAACGTTTCATATAGCCACTCTCTTTTCTACTAATTCTCCCCTTTAGTGGAATCACTCGCATTGGCCCACAAACATGTTCACTTACTGTCTTCAAAGTAACTGCGAAGTTAATTCATGTGTGTGTGTGTGTGTGTGTGTGTGTGTGTGTGTGTGTGTGTGTACACGCTACATGTGGATGAGTACCTGTGGTTTCTAGACGAGGTTGTCAAGTGCACTGGAACTGGAGTTCCAGAAGCTTGTGAGTTGCCTGATGCAGGTCCTGCGAACTGAACTTGGGTCCCATGGAAGTGTAGCAAGTACTCCTGCGTGCCTGGCCGTCTCTGCAGTCCTTTATTACAGACATAATTTATTATCTCAGATTCTGGCTCAGGCTGACCTGCACTGAACCTGTCTCCTGGTGTTCATGAGATACAATCCAGCTAAGAAACCCCCAAAGGATCTACCATATGTAAAATAGTAGAGAACAACATTATTTACATGCTGTGTTTATCATCTTCAGTTAATGTAAGTTTCCATCCATTATAATTGCCTTTGGAACTGTCTTAGTGTACTGTGGTTTCTTGAGGCACATGGCTGGGTAAATGTCTGTTTAGTCTTCTCGAGTATTGTGTCTAGTCCTTGAATCGGAGATTCTGGGTGTCTTTCCTCATTTGGCCATTTCCCACTTCCTTCATTAGCTGTTCTGGAGATGACACTATTGTCCCACTTTCCTGGCTGCTACTAAATTACAAAATAAAGTTTGCTGCTCATCCTCAGTGACCCCAATGATGCATATTTGATGTTAATTTGTTCTGACTCAGGGTTGTAGCAGTGGGAGCTTGTCTGCTGCAAACCTCCTGATGAATGTGAATGAGGTGTCGGGCTTTGATTAACTCCTAGCAGGCTATGTTTAACCATGAGAGGACAGCTCCACACCAGCTAGCCCCTTGTGCGACTTTAAGCATAGATGAATAGAGCGGAGTTCAGAGGCATGAGTGACTTGAATCCTGGAATTGGTCTCTGCACATGACTTTGGAAAGAAAATCAGAACCATGTACTCCTTAGAGAAGCCTAACAGAACAGGTTCTGAAATCCACAGCCCACCAGCTTTGTATTAGTGCTGCAGCATTTTTTATCTATGGGTCTGCGCTGGTCTTATTAATTTGCAAGCCTTTCACAGAAAATGAAATGGATTCCATTTCTGGAACTGGCAATTATGAATTCCGTCAGTGCTCTCAGTCACCCAGAGACTTATTTATACATGCCACTCAATAGGGCAATTTGCCGTTCTGGATAGATTGCAAGGCTTAATGCAGACTGCTTGTGCCCAAGCTTTCCCCACCTCTCGAAATGGAGCAATCACAGGCTTATGTATCTGCTCTATGTTAAATGAGTCCCAGATGAGAAGAGGAAAGATGTATGCTTTTGGGGAGACAGATGTGGTTCTGTTTGATATAACTTTATGAACTCCTATTGTGTTGAGGCTATGGACTGCAGCTTTGGGAGAAGTGGATAAACTAAAGAGTTCCTGCTACCAGAAAACTTGATGGAGCCCCCACCATCCCGACAGTAGGCTCCCTGGGGAGTTGTGGGATACAATTTCATAAGAGAGCCCTGGTGAAGAGATAATACAGGTGTGGAAAGGTCTGGTAGGTACACGGTTCCCTCTAGGGTTAGTTTCATAGTTCAACACTCTCTCAAGAAACATGGGTCTACTGTTACAGCTCTAGAGCCTTACTCTAGAGCCCACCCAAGAGAGTGCATTCCCATTCTTTCTTTTCTGCTTACTAACCATTAGCAAAGGTGGCTGTTGGTTAGGTGTACCTCGGTTCTAAAAGCCTTTAAGCACATCTTAACATCCTTCAAGGGGGTCATGGAGCACACTGCACAGTTTTGTTTAGTCTCACTTCTGTTCCCAAAAGGAACAGAACACAGGAGTTTGCTTGAGGACGAAGATTAGGTTCTGGGCATAGCTGAATAATATTTCCTTTTTATTTTATTTTATTTTGTTTTATTTAAATAACATTTTTTTCATTCACACCAACCACAGTTTCCCCTCCCTACTCTCCTCCTGATCTCCCTTCCCCTCAACCTGCTTCCCATCTACCATTTACTTCTTCTGTGCCCTTCCATCTCCATTCAGAAAAAGGCAGGCCTCCCAAGGGCTTGCACAAGCATAGCACATCAAGTTGAGGCAGGATGGAGCTCCTCCCTTTGCATCAAGGCTGCAAAAGGCAATCCAGCATGGGGAACAGGTTCCCAAAAGCCAGCTAAATGTCAGGGACAGGTCCTGATCTCACTGCTAGGAACCTTACAAAGATACCAGGCTACACGACTGTCACACACATGCAGAGGACCTAGGTCTGGCCCATGAAGGCTCCCTAGCTGTTGGTCCAGAGTCCATGAGCTCCCAGGAGCTCAGGTTCCCCCCTGGCTCCCTCCTCCCTTTGTTCAGCAAGACTCTTCAAGCTCAGCCCAGTGCATGGCTGTGGATCTCTGCATCTGCTTCCATCAGCTACTGAATAGAGCATCTCTGATGACAATTAGGGAAGTCACCAATCTGATTACAGTAGATGGCCAGGTCAGGCACCTTCTCCACTATTGCTAGGAGTCTTAACTATGGTTATCCTTATGGATTCCTGGGGGTTCCCTAGTACCAGATTTCTCCCTGACTCCCTCTACGTCCCACTCCCAACCCACCTCCCACACCCAGCTCACCCAACTCACTTCCTCAAATTTCCATCCTTCTATCCCCTCTTCTGCCCCCAGTTTATCCTGGAGATCTCTTATATTTTTCCTTTTCCCAGGGAAATCTATGCATCTCTCTTTGGGCCCTCCTTTTACCTAGCCTCTCTGGGGCTGTGGATTGTAGACTGGGTATCCTATATTTTACTCCAAATATTCACTTATGAATATTTGTCCTTCTGGATCTGGGTCAGTTCACTCTGAATGATTTTTTTTTCTAGTTCTATCCATTTGCCTTCAAATTTCATGATGTCATTGCTTTTTACAGCTGAGTAATACTTCATTGTGTAAATGTACCACTATTTTTTCCATTCTTTGGCAAAAGGCATCTAAGTTGTTTCCAGGTTCTGGGTATTATAAATAATGCTGCTATGAATATAATTGAGCAAGTGTCCTTGTGGTATGATTGAGCATCCTTTGGTTATATGCCAAAGATTGGAATAGCAGGGTCTTAAGGTAGATTGATCCTCAGTTTTCTGAGAAACCACCATATTGATTTCCAACATGACTGTACAAGTTTGAGCTCCCACCAGCAATGGATGAGTGTTCCTCTTACTTCACATCCTCTCAAATGTAAGTTATCATCAGTGTTTTTGATCTTAGCCATTCTGACAGGTGTAAGATGGTATCTCAGAGTGATTTTGATTTGCATTTCCATGATGACTAAGGATGTTGAACAATTCCTTAAATGTCTTTTGGCCATTTGAGATTTGTCTGTTGAGAATTCTGTTTAGATCTGTACCCCATTTTAAAAAAATGGGATTATTGGTTATTTTGATGTCTAGTTTCTTGAGTTTTTCATATGTTTTGGAGATCAACCCTCTGTTATAAGTGGGTTGGTGAAATCTTTTCCCATTCTGTAGGCCTTTGCCTTATGGAAGCTTTCATTTTAGGAGGTCTCATTTATGAATTGTTGTTCTCAGTGTCTGTGCTACTGGTATTATATTTAGGAAGAGGTTTCCTGTGCCCATGCATTCAAGGTTACTTTCCACTTTCTCTTCTATCAGGTTCAGTGTAGCTGGATTTATGTTAAAGTCTCTGTTCTTCTTGGACTTGATTTTTGTGCACTGTGATAGGCATGGATTTATTTGTATTCTTCTACATGTTGACATCCAGTTATGCCAGAACCATTTGTTGAGGATGCTTTCTTTTAACCATTGTACAATTTTGGCTTCTTTGTCGAATACAGGTGTTCATAGGTCAAATTAAATGGAGAGAAACTCAAAGCAATTCCACTAAAATCAGATACTTGTGTTTGCTCTTGGGACTCTTTCTCTCCTATCAGGTTGCTGTGTCCAACTTAGACATGATAGATTTGTTTAATCTTTTTATATTTTATTTTGTCACATTTGATTGCTATCTCTTGGAAGTCTGTTCTTTTCTAATGAGAGACAGAAATGGTGTGGACATGGAGAGGAAGGGAGGTGGAGAGGAACTGGGAGGAGTAGAGGGAGAGGAAACTAATCTGGATACATTGTATGAGAAAATTTATTTTTAGTAAAAGGAAAAAAAAGGATCATAGCCAGATTAGCATGAGTAACAGACAAAATGTGAAGGAAAAGCCATTCCAGAGAAGATACTCCGGAGCTAGATCATCATGGGAACACCACCGAACGCTCCTGTCTTAGGGTACCACCTGCTCAGGTTACACATTGGTTACTGAAGACAAACTCTGGCTAGATCTTTAATTTGATTTGTGTACATAGGACTGACACCTTTCAGTACATAACCCAAACTCTATTGTACCGGTGGGGTTCACATCTTCCCACTAATCACTGCAGTTGTGTGAGCAGAAAGAGGTGGAAACGACCACCATGGCTGGAAACACCCGACCCAGTGTTCCCAAAGAGAGTCCTGGAAGGTTCCATGCATTGCACTCAGATGTTTTTCGAAATGGCACCTGGGCACATATTCCCTGTTGGGGTTTGGGTCTGAAACACTGCCCCAAACTGGTACTGCTGGGAGATGACTGAAATTTCAAGAGGTCCAGCCTAGTGAGAGGTTTTCATCACGAGGGTCCTCCACTGGGGACTGTTGCAGGGATGCACAGCTGACTAAGCGTGAAACCATGGGGAAGCTATATTGCCGTAGAAGATTCCAAGATCCCCCTCGTCTGTGCTTCTCCTCTGCTCCACCCGTGATGTAATTATTTAGATTGTGTAGGAACAGCTTCCCAGATCTAGTCATCCCTGTTTAGCTTTCATTGTTTGCTTAGAAGCTACCCAAGGTCAGGCGCTAAGTGCTGTTACACAGAGTAAACACCAGGGGGCGATCAAAGCACACCACACTAATGACAGCGTGTCAGTCAAAGCTCAACCATGACCCCCCCTGCGGTGCACCCAGAACAGCCCGCACTGGACTCGGTTGACAGAAACACCAGTCGATGTAACTCACAAGACAGAAATAGGATTTTTAATGGTATTACGTGCCTCACGTGTTCAGTAGGATTATTATAATCGAAACAGTGTTGTTGCTCAATGCCAAAGGCCGAACAAGGGCATCCCATAACTGTAAGTGATTGCACAGGAAACAGAAGGCAGAGACCACCCTGCCTTAGTGTCCCACCGCGCTGGTAATTTATAGGTGTCATGAGCCTAGCTTCAGTTCCTGGCCACGTGCAGTCTCGTGCACGGACTGCACTGCTCTAATGTGCAAAGCATCCCTTGACCACGTCAGTGCTCGTGACCACCGTGACTAATTCTAGGAAATAGCTCCCGTAACAAAGCACTTCTTGAAAGGAATGTGAGAGGAAAAAATCCAGCCAGTCCTTTAGGAACCTCTCCGAGAGACATTGTGTTTGCCTGTTAATGGTCAAGACGCAAGCAGCTGCTCCTTTGGGGCTGTCTGTTTCCGCTCGGAAACACCAGCTTCCCTCTTCAGTTTCCCTCAGTCTGAATCAATAGTGTGGATGATTTTTGTTTCTCATTGTCGACAGCCTTCCTGCAACACCACATCTTCTAGTATCATATAGGCAAGGCATGGGACTAGATATTATTAGTGCAGGTTTCTGAAAGTGCATTCCATACACACAATACACACATGTGCACACATATATATGTAAATGTATATGTATATTACCCAAAAATTTCATACATGACTGTGTTTTGATTGATCACCGAATCTCTCCCTCTAGCTCCTAAAACACCCATCCATTATTCCTTTCCCTTCATGTACTTTTCAAACAAACAAACAAACAAATATTGATTCTACTTTTAATTTTAATTCAATTACCTAAATTAAGGGAAACCCTGAACAAAATGTGTCTAGATGGCTCTTCATGTTGGAGGCAAGTCTGAAAGAAACCTCATTTTCCCTTAATATATACATTTATTATGACATCAATTATGCCACGTACTGAATGGCACAAATGAGCCATTTCCTCGGCTGAGCACAGACACGTAGCCATCACCTGTATTAATAAGCAATCCATTATCCACAGGCTCATACTGCAGCACAAATTAAACCCATGTTCAGTACTCACAAGAGGTGCTGCAGTTTTGTCTGTTTCCTAGACTGATTGGAGTGATCTTCAATTGTACTGTTGGCTCTCCAGCAAAGGGCTCTGATTTGGGGGCTGTGAACAAGAGGACAACTATTGGGAGAATCTATTGGAAATGCCTCAGGGTGGCATGCTGTGGTGCTGAATCAGCTGTTTTCTCAGTACTTCCTGATAATTTGGGTATACCCAAAATTTCCAAAGTCATCCCCTGCCTTTTAAAGCCATACCCTCTTTCCTAAAGCTATGTATATTTTTTAGCCTTGAAATTGTGTTCAAACAGTGTCCTTGCTTGTGTAGCATGCCTTTAATTCCAGTACTCAAAAGGCAGAAGCAAGAAGATCTCTGGGAATTTGAGGCCAGCCTGGTCTACAAAGTGAGTTTCAAGACAGCCAGGGCTACATAGTGAGACCTTGTCCAGAATACACCAAAACCAACCACCAACCAAACAACCAAAAAAGGAAGAACCAAACAGGCAAACAAACAACTAATCAACCAGCTAATCAGCCAACTAACTTACTAGCCAACCCACCAAACAAACAACCAAACCAAACCAGTGCTCTCTGCGCACTGAGCTTGAAGTTTAAACTACAACAATGACAAGATCACACTACCCATTCCCTTTATCCTCAACTTTAAAGCCTGTTTATCAGCTCTCTACTGAGGTATAATTTACATAAAATAAAACTATTCAGTGGGTCCTGATACCTATTTCCAGTACACAGTCTCAAAATTGTTGGTCCATTATAGCAGAATTTTTCAGGACAAAGCTGCCCCATCCCTTACTACATTTCTTACCTCTGAACACAGAGAAGAGGCTTTACAAATATTTGCTGAGGAAATGAGTGATCAAGCTATGTAAATAAAAATAAGCATATCAAGAAAGAGTAACAGGGTCTATGATGTGGGCATGTGTGTGCCTGGAAACTGCCTAAATCAGGAGAATAGACTTGCGGTATAATATCACATGAGCAGTGGTAGCCACTGTGACTCTCTTTCTCTCCTATCTGTATTTCTCAACTTTCCTGGACGTTCCCTCAGGTCAGTTCCTAGTCAAGTAGAATATTTTCGTATCTCTCTGCATCAGAGCATTTTCTGGACCAATCTCTAACCAAGGAGGGAAAGTTAGTGGAAGAGACCTATCTTCGCCTTAACCTGTCAGTGAGGTGGATCTCTCGAGGGTTGCTTGGCCCTAATAGCTTTCTCAGGAGAGGGGGTGAGAAGGCGCAAAATCAACATCTTAAACATCAGGAGTCAGGTAGAAGGCATGCAGAGTCTTCATATAGCAACCTAACTTATTAAACACAAGGGGAAAAAACATATATACACTCCCGGGACCCAGGCATTCCAACCCAATTACACCATTGCCCCTCATTGGCTAGACACAGTCAGGACCGCTTACAGCATCTGGTGCTAAGCCCTAACACGCCTTAAAATAATATTCGACAACAGCTTGGCTTCTCCCTAACCACGGGGAGGTGGTTTTGGGGGTGGTTCATCTACCTTTTCCTTTGCAGAGAAGTGAGCGCCAGATGGATTCTGAATGGATCCCTTTTAGGTTTCCTTCCTTCTTAGTCTTTCCTCTCTGCTTCTCTACTCTTCTGGGATCTTCTCTTCAAAAACCTCTCATGCCTAAGTATGCTTTTCAGAAAATCCAAAGTAAGCTAGTAAGATTGACCTAGGAATAGGCAGCGAAGTTAACAAATTTGCCTCTCTTTTGTGTGGAGATCTTGAACAATTTCTCCACTTCTGAAACTGTTATCAAAGAACAGGGTAACACTACATTTTAGGGTTGCATAAAAACCTTTACTCAGCTTTCTCTAGGTAATATGCTCATGTTAGGCTTTGCTTTGCTACAAGGTTTCCAGAAATCGGTAACTCATGTGGTGACTAAGAATCAGTGACATTCTTAAGATATTATAGTGTCAAGTAGATAAGAAACACACAGGAGCTGGCCTCTCCACCTTCTCCTCTGATGGCACTCTGGTTCCTGTCTGGTCTGAATCTCTGCTCCTTTCCCAGAACATCTAGGACTCTAGAGAGAAAATAAGGATAAGGAGAGAGAGAGAGAGAGAGAGAGAGAGAGAGAGAGAGAGAGAGAGAGAAAAGAGATTGATTCTTGTTGTCCTAGGTCTCCTCAAGGAGGTTGCAGTTGCAGTCCAGGAGCAAAGATCTGGGTCAATAACAAACAATGAAATGAATGAAATGTGAAAAGAGAATAGAATTTAAAACCCAGGAAGGCAGATTAATCAGGACAGAGCCTGCAGCAGAGGTAATATGGAATTATATGAGTGACAGCAATGCCAGTCAGGGAACAAGACCAGCTATGAAGAAAGAGCCAGATAGGCAAAGAAAATGGTAGCCCTGTTTGCCCTGTGCACCACTGCTCAGTGGAGGATAATGAATCAAGAATGGAGTGAGCAGGGGAGAGGGGGCTGGGCTGTAATCTCACCCTCAAAGCATCAGGGACATGATTCCTTTCGAATTGAATAGGCTTTGAGCTGAGAGACGAGTCCTGAGCTGAGGAGTCAACCAACCTGGTATACATTTAAGAGGCTTTCCTTGGATGCTGGAGAAATAGACTGGAAGGCAGGAGTCAGAATCTGTAGGTCAGTCCATGGCAGTTGAAGTTGGGATGAGGCATTGGATTTAACCATAACAACTTGTTTATGCACGACTGAAAAGGGATTTGAACAGAGGTATCCTGTGTGGGTTATTAAAGGAAAATCTCAGTGCCTCCATATGAATTATTGGTCAGGGGGCTCCAAAACCACCCAAACAAGATAGCCTATTGCCATTGCTCTTGGTTTGCCACAACTAGATGGCAAGACACTATCATTGAAGATACCACACATTTTGTTTGCAGGACACAGAGAAGTCAATCATTAACTCTCAGGAAATGTTCTTCTTGCTGGCCAGCTTTCACAGTGCTTGAAGGTACTATGTCCACTGCTGGTACAGAATGATCTTATCCAGCACTGAGTCCTGTATCCTACAATACCCACATGGCAGGCAAGATGTGCCCATTGGTATAATAGTGGCAAGACTAGAGGAGTAATCAGTCCCTCTCTTAATTGGAAATGAGGCCTGGTTCAAATGAAGGAATTCGTGCCTGTAAACATGGTTAAAACTGATGGATGGTTAGGGTAAACAGTCAGGACATCAACCTCCTTTCTAAACATTTATGCTATGCTTACAAATTTGCAATGTTTTCAACCTAGGTCAGAAAAGCTTCCTACTGCAGAGAATAGTAGTTAGTGAGGGAAATAGAACAAGTTAATATGAGTGCCAAGGTGTAGATGGGACAACTATGCCAACATTCCTCTCAGGGTTCAGTGAACATTTCAGAAGAGGGGGTAGAAAGAAGAGAAGAGTTGAAGGTTGGGGAGCAGTGTCATAAAAGGCGGGCATCTTGCTATGACTTGTCTGTTAAAGTAGCTGTGGTCATCTGCAAGAGATCTCCAGAAGACCCAGAAAGTTAAAAATTCTAGCATGTATGGGAGAGTCTCCCAATGCACCCCACCCCTTCCATAGTTGAGTATGCAATGGCAGTTGATGGCTGTTGAGAGAGATATTTTTCTTCTAGAACAAGGGTGGCTATTGATAGGTTGCCAATGCCCCAGTAAAAGGTCCAATACCTCTGAACACATGGGCAGCACTAATCAAGCTTTAGAAGTTATAAAAAACAATATAAATAAAACACTTGGAAGAGACATAAGGGATGTGTTGAGGGACTGGGGAGCTGGAAGGAGGGAGTAGGGATGGATATAACTAAGATATATTACATACATGCATGAAAATTTTAATAAATAATAGTTTTACAAAAGCTTGCTGGTGAACTGGCTACAAGAAAATAGAAACACAAAGCATTATTCAGTGTATCAAATAGTTAACTAAAAGACAAAGTATCATTTGTTGAATTGGAGTGATGAGAGCAAAAAGATGCTCCACCATAAAGCCAATGTTGAGTGCAATGTGTATCATCCATCTTTGTAAAAAAACAGCAGAGTGTTCTAGTTTAAAGCACATGTTCTGAAGTGCTGAAGCCCCATCTAAGTCCCCTTGGTCACATCCCTGTTTAGCTATCCTATTTCTCCTTAGCTTCCTCACTTGCAAAGTAGAAGAGCAACAGCTTGTTACCAGCATGAAATTAATTGAACTGTGTAAAGTGCTTGGAAAACTGGTGATGGTCAAGTGAAAAACTGACTGACAGATACCATGAGTCAGAAAGTGAGGAGTTGGGTTTGGGTTGTGAGAAGAAATTTTGGAGTCATTAAAGAAGATGAAATTCCAAGTTGTGAAACTATATGAAATCACAGAGGAAGGCAAGACAGACAGAAAAGGTAAGCACTCCAGGGATTGAGTCCTCAGGGTGAAGAGAGGGAGAAAGAATACATACCTGCAAGTGATTCAAGTTTGAAAACTTACGTTTATTCTGAGCATTCATGTTACTACTTGAAAATTCGACTAAGTGACTGATGAAGAGACATTCATGTGGAAATGTGTGTGCAGTGGGCCCAAAGCAGGGCCTATCTGGAAATAACACTTGTCATCCAAAGAAAATAAAACATCAGCTTATGCTATTTGGAATGGCATCTGCTCTGAAATTATAGTAAAATCCACAGTAGCCCCAGGTACATGACAAGCTGAGGCAAGTGGACTTACTTGAGCAACTTAAATGAGACTGTCTCAAAACTGAATGAAAAAAATAGAGTGGTGCTGGTACCAGGGGTAGCAAGTGAAACTAGAGGTTTCTCTCCTACCCACCAGTTTCCAAATAACCACTCTGAGGCTTAAATAGTAATTACAAACTGTTTGGCCTTTTAGCTCAGTATTGTTATTGGCTAGCTCTTACAACTTAAATTGAGCCATGTCTATTATTCTATATTTTACCACTTGTTACCTCACATCTTGTTTCCCCAGCATCTGTTGGTATTTCCTTGACTCTGCTTTCTTTCTCTCTGTATCAGTTTAGCTTTCCCACCTAGCTATATTCTGCCCAGTCATAGGACAAAGCAGTTTCTTTATTAACCAATAATAAAATAACATATTTACAACATAAAGAAGGGCATCCCACATCAGGCAAGTTTGCCTAGCATGTGAGAAACCCTGCATTCAATCCAGTACTGCAAAAATGAGTGAAATAAAATTTGTCATTTTAATCATATTTAAATATACAGTTCTGTGACAGTGATTCTAGCCACAAAGTCTGGCAACTCTTACCCCCAGCTCCAAAATGATTTCATCAACACAAACAGAAACTTTCTATGCACTACCTAACTCATCATTACCTGCCCACCGATATGTGGCACTCTTCTGTGTCAACTAGGGGTCTCCAGATGAACAGAACCAATAGAGCAAATACATATGAAAAGGCTACCTATTGGACTGACTTACAAGAGATGACCTAGGAAGCCCAACCACAGCTGTCTGTCTCACACTGGAGAGACTCAGAATCGAGTAGTTAGTCTATGAGGCCAGATGACACAGGAGCTCCCATGGTTCTGGAGGTCTGGAGGATCTTTGTGGAGTGGCTATTCTTCTGTTAATGCTGGACTCTGATAGAACTAACTTTAGATATCAGCAAAGGACTGTATCATCATCATCAGACCATCAGCATCAGATCATCATCATCATCATCATCATCATCATCATCATCATCATCAACAGCAGCATCAGCAGAGATGACTTTGCCAGAGACAGCAAATGTAAGTTGACCAAAGCAAAAATTTCCCTTTTCTAGCTCCTTTTCTCTGGGATACCATCAAAAGATGCCAATCAAAGCGAGAGGGGTCTTCAAACTTCAGACAACCTGGTCATGGAAATCTAGGATTGGTCTTCAAACCAGATAACCTAGTCATGGAAATCCCACGTGAATGTGACTAGCAACTTGCCTTTTGGTTGATTCCAGGTCCAGTTGAAGTTGACAACTGAGAATAACCACTAGGATTTCTTTTTGTAGTGCTGGTGCCAAGCTAATGCCCTCACGTGCTAGGCAAGCACATTACATAGAGCTTCTAACCTCCAGCTCCTTCACTGTTAACATGTAGTCTACAGTCTTTTTATGAATTTACCAGGTCTAGATATTTCTTGTTAATAGAAAATGCAACATTTGACTCTTAAATGGTTTCAAGGTGTATCCATATTATAGTATGCTTCAAAATGATAATAATTTATATACTTTAGTAGTATTCCATTGGGTCCAGGCATGGTGGTACACCCCCTTCAATGTTAGCAGCAGCCTAGCCCCTGTTAAGTTCTGTCCAACCTATACCTAGGAGGAGACTTATGGAGTAGGATGGTCGTTCTGTGTTTAAGTCTTTGATGAACTGCTTGATTAGTTTTCAAAGCAAACACATCACTTGGCATTTCCTAACCCTTTCTCCACATCACCATCAACACTGCAATTTTCCAGATATCCTAGTGACTGGGGAGTGGCTTACCACTAGGTCTTTGCCTTGAATGTTACTAATGATAAATGACGTTGTTCATCTTCTTATGTGAGGTTAAAAAATTAAGTCCCATGACCATTCTATATTGGGCTGCTTTCCAGTTTTTTATACATTCTGGTTATAAATGTTTAGCTTCATTTTAGTTGGTAGAGCTATGACTTTAACCACCCTGTGCTCCTTTGGCTGCTATTTTTATGGAAAACTGTTTCCATTTCTCCATTTTTCATTGTATCTCTTGGCTATAAATGCCTCTGGAGAGATGCTCAGTACTTCAGAATGCTTTCTGATTTCCCAGAGTACACAATTCAACCCCCAGTACTCATATCAGGCTGTTCACAACTGGCAGTAACTTTAGCTTCGTGGAATCTGATGTCATCTTCTGTTCTGCAGGCAAACACACACACACACACACACACACACACACACACACACACACACACACGTGATATACAGGGAAACACACAAAAATATTTAAAATTAATCTAAATTAAAAAATAAAATTAAGCCGGGCGGTGGTGGCGCATGCCTTTAATCCCAGCACTCGGAGGCAGAGGCAGGCAGATCTCTGTGAGTTCAAGGCCAGCCTGGTCTACAAGAGCTAGTTCCAGGATAGGAACCAAAACCTACGGAGAAACCCTGTCTTGAAAATCCAAATAAATAAATAAATAAAATGAAATTAGTCTCTTAGGCTGGATGCAATGACATGCACTATAATCCCAGTGGTTGGGAGGCTGAAGTAGCAGAATTGGGAGCTCAAATTTACCCAGGCATACACAGGGAGTTTCAGGTCAGTCTGGAATTATTAGAGTGATTCTGTCTCAAATACAAATTAATTAGTTAATAGTGTCAAAGAGACACCATTAGTTTGATGTGGAGCTTATTTGTTAATCTTTACATTTTTATTGCAGAATTTAACCCATTTATACTTCAAATAATTGATGATAAAAGCATCCATCATTGCTGATGGTTTTCTCTGTGCTTCAAAACTTTTGTGGTGCCTTTGTTTACGAGACACCTAAGCAGCGAGGAGATCTGGTCCAGGCACCAGGAGAGACATCACTGGGGTAAGTGAGTTTCTGACCGCGGCAGCAGCCCGGGACAGGGAACTCAGACACCCCTCCTATACTTCCTGGTCATCCTCAGGGG
>NW_026068208.1:671187-701802 GCF_014885135.2 Alexandromys fortis
AAATAAAATAAAAAACAAAACAAAAAAAAACTTTTGTGGTCAATGTAAATGGAGTTACAAGCACAGAAAGGAGACAAGAAAATAAATAAAAAGCTTGAAAATTAATCCATATAGTAGTTTCTGTTTATAGTTATAGTTACTATGACGACAGAATGTCTATCTTTACAGTTGTCTTTACTCTTAAAGTAAAACTCATTTTTACAGAACATCATTATACAAAGCTGCTCAGGTACAGCCCTCAGAACCACTCAAGGTCTCAGCCCTGGGGTTGACTACTTAGTAACTCATTGAACATAGGAGAAAATCTGGGATATAAAAGGAATTTTCAACAATTCAGCTCCCCAGCATGCATCCATGTAATTTTCAATGTGCTGTATTTTAAAAGGCAAAGACATAAGCAGGTGAGAGCCTGGCATTTTCTCATGCAAATGGCGATTTGCACAGCAGCCACATGTGTTAGCCATGTGGTCTCCAGGATCCTGAGACCCTCAGTTTTCTTTCTTTTTTATTTTGTTGTTCATGTTGTTTTAATGCTGATCATCTTTTTAATGTGTGTTTAAAAAATTAAGTCCCCTGAACATTCTGTACTGGGCTGCTTGCCTTTTTGATGTTTAATTGTAGGGCTTCACACATTCTGGACATTAATAAAATGGTATTATTTTTCTGTTATAAATGTTAGCTGCATTCTGCTTTGGTGGAACTACTACTTCTGTCACTCTGCTGCTTCTTTGGCCACTGTTTTGTTGAGACAAGGTCTCATAGAAGTTCACAGGCTGGCCTTGAACTTCTGATCCTTCTCAGGGCTGGGATGACAGGAGTGCACCTCAGTGACTTGTTTATGTGGAGCTGGAGGTGAAAGTATGGGCTGACTTTCTTTATATCGTTGTCATCTAGACAGCCAGAGTTTTCAGGAGGATTGAAGAATCTTTGGTACTGCAATATTCCTGAGTTTTCCAAAGACATTTCCTCAGGTCACTCAGCAATACTGAGAATGGAAATGTCTTATAGTCTTTATATCTCAGGATACAATAAAATCACTACCCTGCTTGTCTACTGGTGCTTAGTCTTCCTTAAACATGAGGAATAGAGAGACTGACACAACAGAGAGACCTGGTTTTAATCACAGACAGGACTCCAGCTTTGACAGGCCAGAGACACTGGCTTTCTGCAGGAGAAATGTGGTGGACAAATTTGTCTTTGAAAGAAGCAGTGGCCATTTCTTCTTTCTTAAAACACAAAAGACAATAAGCAAATTGGCCTGTTCTTCCAAAGCCATAAGAAAATGGAAGAAGGTGTCTGAACAGTGGCCAGGGCTTTAGCCATTGCCTGCCAAGCATTCTCAACCTTCACTATATATTACAATCAATACAAGGTTTAGAAACATCCTAATTTCAGGTTCTCATCAAACAATTAAGTTAGAATATTTAATTCTATTAAAAGGGGAAAAGGAAAGATTTCTGTATAGTTGAAATTCCTAGACAAAAGGTTAAGGGCTTAACTCAGCGGTATACCACTTGCCAAGAAAGCTGAAGACTCTGGGTTTGGTCTCCAGCACAAGGAGAGTCTTAAGCGTGGATAAGACAGAAATCATTGCAAGAAAGAAAGAGGAAGTCATAGAAAGGCATTTTTCCCTGCCTGAAGTTCTAGGCTGGTTTTACATCACACAGAATAACCCCATGTGGGAGGAGCAGTCAGAGCAGTCGGATGGATTATTGTTCTGCTTTCATTTCTGGGGGCATTTCACAGACAATAGGTTTACAGACAATAGGGTCAGCAGAAAGAGGGCTTTTTTTTGTTTATTTTTTTTTCACGCCTTGAAAACGTTAGCAGAATTTAAGAAAACACAAACTGAGTAGTCCATGTGTTTGGAAACAAGTATTTCTTCAGAGGCAGAAGATGAAAGAAAGAGACGAATAATAATAATAACAAAACTCCCTTGTCCTCTACTTTGAGAAGAATCCACAGGGGACATTTCATTCTTCTCACTTTGTCTTCCATCTACCGTGTCAGGAGGGAACAAAGGGAACTAGTTAAGAGGCTTCCTGGACGTTGCTAACACAGAGCTCTTCTTCTTTGTCTAATTTTGTTCAGGGCATCAGAATATTGCTCCTCTGAAGATCAGAACTGTAAAGCACAGCACATGCCACCCAACACAGACGCACACACACACACACACATGCACGCACACACATGCATACACATACACAGGCCTGCACATATATACACTCCATTTCAGGGAATCCTTGTTTTTTTGTTTTGTTTTACTTGAAAAATCTAAAATGTCAGAAGTTAATGGACACAGGTATTAAAAACTTGAACAGGGACTCACAATGTCAGCAGTGGCGGGTTTGTTAAGGATGAACATGCTTTGGAAAGGAGAGCTCAAATTGCAGACTAAAGGCGGAATGAACTCAGGTGTTTAAATAAGGTGACCTCATATTTGAATATTTGATCTCCAGTCAGTGGAACTGTTTGGGAAAGATTAAGTATAATTTTGTTGGAGGAGATGTGTCACTAAATGTCAAAACCCTAGTCATTTCTTTTAGCTCTTTCTGCCTCAAACTTGTGAATCAAGATATAAGCTCTCAGCAACACCATCACAGACTCATCCTCTGAAATTGTAAGTTTAAATGAAATACTGTTTTTTTGCCTTGCTGATGGTGTTTTGTTGCAGCAATAGAAACATAACTAAGACATCAGGTATTGAAATGAACACACTGAATAAATAAAGACAGTATTTTCCTAAAGAGACTTAGGCCCTGGTTTGTGGCTATTTCTTACTATTTGATATATTTTTGTCTAAGAGGGAGAAGGGGAATCATAAGACTCAGGAAATTCATGAAACCTCTGAGACACACGAAACTAGTGTAGCATTTACAAGGCACGAGACCCTTCTCGAGGTTTATAGAGCAAGTACACACTTGCTAGCTGGAGGAGACTCTTTGGTGGGGTGGCCTGAAAGTAGGGCAGGAAGTTCCAGGGACACAGCTTTCGTGAGTCTGTGCTCTGGCTACGGTAGGTGGGACACAGCCTTCGTGAGTCTGTGCTCTGGCTACGGTAGGTGGGACACAGCTTTCATGAGTCTATGCTCTGGCTATGGTAGGTGGGACACAGCTTTCATGAGTCTATGCTCTGGCTACGGTAGGTGGGACACAGCTTTTGTGAGTCTGTGCTGTGGCTATGGTAGGTGGGACACAGCCTTCGTGAGTCTGTGCTCTGGCTATGGTAGGTGGGAGTTTCTGTGGTGCAGATGCCTGTGGGTCATCCATGTTTCTGCGGGTTTCTCAAGTACGCTCACTAGTCCATTAAGCTAGATTGGATGGAGACATTTCTGTGGTCTTTCTGTCCTGTTCTCCATCAGGGATGAGTGGATTTCTGTTTCTGCCACCCCAGGAAACATTCTGATTTTTAAGGTTCCTCATATTGTGCCTTCTTGGAAAAAGCAATTATTATAAAGAAATCTCCTTGTTTCCTTTAAATACAGTGTGAATAAGTAGAGAACAGAGCTCTGGCCACAGCAGGAATGTATTTTTTCCTAGTCAGTGAATGAAATGGCTAGTGAGTATTTAGTCTCAGCTTGAACTGTGCACAGGGAAACAGTGCCAAGCTCGGCAGTGCTGGGGATGGTGGCGCTAGCCAAGGACTTCCAGCATCGACTCCATTGTCACACAGAAGTTTCTGCATAGGTTGTAGTCCTCTGGGTCTCCCATTTCTAATTTGTAGATGCCACCCAGATAAACCCAAAATGGGCTAGCATTTCTAAGTGTCTTGAAAGCTTTCTTTCTTTCTTTTTAGTTTTAGGTTTTTGGAGACAGGGTTTATCTGTGTAACCCTGACTATCCTGGAAATTGCTTTGTAAACCAGGCTGGCCTCAAACTCACAGAAATCTGTCTCTGCCTCCTGAGTACTGGAATTAAAGGTATATGGCACCATGTCTGGCTTTCTATTTTTTTCAAAAAGATTTTGTTTTATTTTAAGTTATGCACGTATGTGTGTGTGGTATGTGTACCTATGTGTACAGATGACCAGAGTTCACAAGAAACTGTCAGGTCACCTGCAGCTGTAGTCTCAGACAGTGGTATGTGTACCTATGTGTACAGATGACCAGAGTTCACAAGAAACTGTCAGGTCACCTGCAGCTGTAGTCTCAGACAGTGAGGCAATGTCGGTACTTGGTTCCTTTGTGAGAATAGTTATGGGGTTAATTGGTATAGGATTTCCTTCTGTTTGTGTGTTGTTCTCATTGGTTAATGAATAAACTGCCTTGGCTTAGTTAATAGTGTGAAACTTGGGTAGGAGGATAAAACAGAACTGGATGCTGGGAGGAAGAAGGGCAGAGACAGAGATGCCATGGATCTTCTGCCTGAGATGGACACTGGTTAGAATCTTACTGGTAAACCACAGTCACGTGATGATACACAGATTAATAGAAATGGATTAAATTAAGATGTAAGAATTAGCCAATAAGAAACTAGAGCTAATGGGCCAAGCAGTGTTTTAATGAATACAGATTCTGTGTGGTTATTTCGGGAGTAAGCTAGCCGGGTGGCCGGGACAAAAAAGGGCCCCTCTCTCCTTGCAACAGTTAACCTCTGTTCCATTGCCCCAGCTCAAGTTTTCTATTGTTTAAGCTCCTTGCATTACCGTGTAAAAGGAACTTTAGAGATCAAAAACCACCACACTGGAGAATTATCTCTCATACACATGAAGCCTGTGCATTTCACTGGGCTTTGGGTTCAAGGAATAAAGGAGATCTTCTCCAAAGTCAGAAAGTTCAACTTGCCTCATATGAAAATGAATGAGAAACTAAGGGAGAGTATGGAGGCAAAAGGAAGAGAATCATTAGCTGATTGAACCTTCTGGTACCTATGTCCAAGATATGATGATGCAAGTATGTATCATTACATGTGTTTTTATCAAATGAAGAAACCCAGGTTTAGACAGGATAGGTGGCTTCTAATTTGACTACATTCTGCTAGGAGTGGAAAACCTACAGTTATGCCATGCTTTTGTGGGTGCCAGATTTCATTGTTTTGCACAACAATACTCTGTTATTGCACAGGAAAAAATGAAAGCAGATAAAGAAAACACACAAACTGCATAAGAAGGTCCGGTATGTACTCACTCCCACCTTACAGCCCTGCTAGGTGGGACGTGAAAAGCATACTCATGACAAATGCTCAAAAGCCACCGGCAGGTGGGTCCACTCTTCCCTCCTGCCACCACAGCATATTCACCCTGCCACTGCCAGAAGCCCTTCCCTGGATGTTGGAGGCGTCCACTGTTGTAGTGAGCTGACTCTGCCCAGTGTCCTCAATGTTCAGGACAGCTCGGTACACAGAGTAGATGGGTGTAGGAACTGAAAGTACAGAAAAATCAAGCATCCCAAAAGAAGAGAGATTAGTCCCAAGTATTAGAGCTGCTAGATTAAGAACATCTATGCTGTCACTAATTTAAGAGTGGACTATGACTTGGAGTTTCCATGAAAACTACTTTTTTTTTACATTGAAATAGTAATTTATGCAAGATTACTTGTTACAGATTTTTAAAATCCACATGTAGCATATATGCTATTCTTTATGACTCTGTGAAAAAAAAACTCTCATCTTTATCTGAAATGAGTGAACAAAGCAAGGCACCTTGCCCAGATTGGCATAGTTAATAAGCTGCAGCCTGGGAATTCCAACCCAAGTCAGTTTCCAGGTCAGTGCTGTGCATCTGCTCCTTGAATGATGTAAGAAGCCCGTGTGTTGCAGTGAAGCTGCCAACCTAATAATCTATTAACTTCTAATTTTTTTATATTTAAATTTTTCTTTGATAAAATGTGGACAGGGTGTTGTTCTTTCCAGGGTTTTTCGATAAGACATGCCCACATGCCTTGGAAACCTTCCTGAAGTAGCACATGTCCTACTCATGTTTCTGCAGCCTTGTGGTTCTGATGTACAGAAGTATTGAATGTATTGTAGCCCTGTGGGTGTCTGAGAGTTTCTAGTTTTTGTTATCACACATTGTGATGGCCAATATTGATGGAATCATATGGAGACTCTGATTGGGCCTGTGAGGGATTATCTAGATTATGTTAACAGAGCCGGTAAGACCATCCTGAATGTGGACAGTGCCATTCTGTGGACTACAGACTTAGACTGGATGCACAGGAGAAATTTAGCTGAGCACAGGCATGCTCACTACCTTCTGACTGTGGACAAAACGTGACCAGCTGTCTTCTAATCCCGCTGCTGCTCTTTTGCTGCCAGGATGACTTCCTTCTTCATCACTGTTCTACTGTTGTGAAGAGAAATCATGACCAACACAACTCTTAGAACAGAAAATGATTAATTGGGAGTTTAATTATAGCTTTCCATTATTGTCATGGCAGGAAGCATGGTGGTGAGCAAGCAGACATGGTGCTGGAGAAGTAGACGATAGTTCTGTATATAGATTGACAGGCAGCAGGAAGAGAGAGTGACACTGGGCCTGGATTGAGCTTCTGAAACCTTAAAACCCACCCCCCAAGTGCAAGTGACACATTTTTTCAAACAGGTCCATAGCTACTCCAACAAGACCACACCCAGTCCTTGTAATCCTTTCAAACAATTCCACTTCCTGGTGACCAAGCATTCAATATATGTACCTATGGAGACCGTTCTCATTCAAACTACCACAACTGTATTACTGGAAGTATGAGATAAAATAATCTCTTTCTTCATTTGGTTGCTTTGGTTAGGTATTTTGACTCCGTTATATGTAAAGTTCCTAATACAAAATGTTACAGGATCTTTTGAAGTCTGACTTTGGAATAGTTTCCTATTATCTATATCCAGAATAAGTTTAGCAGAATGACTGAGACTGCTGGCAAAACAGTGATAGGCAATGCAGAATGCCCTCCGGAAGAATTAATCTGTGTGTGTATATGTACTGGGATTTACCACTCATTCTGTGTTAATCTGATGAGTAGAGCATCAGCTTCATTGTGATACGATTCATATTCCATAATCCTAACCCTTTGAACATCTATAATTCTATGGTATAAGCAAAATGCATTCTGTTTTTGAGGATTTAATTTAGCCACATTGTGCAAGTGTGTGAGTCTTCAATGTGGGAATGTGTTTATCAGCCCAGAGAGTGACATTCATCACATATTCATCCCTCTCCGGCAGATTCTCTCCATTCCCCTTCCACCAACTCTATCTCTGGCAAACAGTGGTCATTCACTTTCCATTTCTCTGAATGTGGTGATCACTCTGGGCATTCCATATAAACAGGATAAATGCATGTGGTAGTTTGAATGTAATTGTCCCACATAATTTCATAGGAAGTGGCACTATTATGAGGCGTGACCTTGTGGAGTGGGTGTGGCCTTGTGAGAAGTGTGTCACTGTGGGAGGGAGCTTTGAAGTACCATAGGCTCAGGATATTACCCAATGTCACAGTCAACTTCCTGTTGCCTACAAGATATAGGACTCTCAAGTACTTCTCCAGGACCATGTCTGCCTTTTGCATGCCTCTATGCTTCCCACCATGATGATAATGGATTGAATCTCTGAAATTGTAAGCAAGACACCCCAATGAAATGTTTTCCTTTGTAAGAGTTGCCATGGCCATGGTGTCTCTTCACAATAATAGAAACCCTAACTAAGACAGAAGATGGTACCAGGGACTGTGGAATTGTTGTGATAGGCCTGGCCTTGGGGAGTTTGGGTGAGGAAAGCTGTGGAATGCTTTATGCACTGCCTAGTGTGCCATACTGGTAGAAAAATGGAAGACAGTGGTACTGAAAGTGATTTGATGAACTGCGGGGATCAAGAATTTAAGAAGAGAAAAATGTGGCCTAAAGATTGATCTTGTGATATTTTGGTAAAGAAAGTGACTGCTTTTTGCCCTTGTCCAAAGAGCCTGCCTGAGGCTGAAGTGAAGACTTTTGGATTAATTCCATGGAAAGAAGAAATCTCAAAACAGCCTAGTCTAGACTCTTCATGTGGGTTTAGTGCTAACTCTGATGAATATTTACAGTGAAAAGGAGCAATTTGAGCACGAAAAGATATTTGAGAAGAAAAAGAGAATCAAAAAGTGGAATGAAGCTAAGTTTTGTGTTCAAGGAGATAAGCAAAGTAAAAAATGGAATAAAGGGAATAGTGACCTCAGGGTAAAAACCCCATCTAGTTAAATTTCCAACTTGTGAGAAGGAACTGAAGAAAAACTTAGAGCCAGGCATGGTGGTGCTTACCTGTAATCCCCGCCCTAGAAAAGCAGAGGCTGGTAAATCTCTGAAGTTTGAGGTCAGCCTGGTATAGAGATCCAGTTTCGGGACAGCCCATCTCAGGAAGTGAAGTACAGAAAGCAGACGAACAAGGGGGCCACGTTCCAACTCCAGAAAGCAGCAGAACTTGGCGGCTTTGGTTACATGGCTCTGGATTGAGAGTTAAGAACAGAAGAAACAGGTTATAGAATTTATCCCTGAGATTAAAAAAAGCCAGTGAGGCCAGGCATGTGTCAGCGGTGTTCTGAATGGAGACCTAATAGAGAGGCCATTCATGAAGCTGTGAAGTTTCAACCTGGATTTCTGTGACCCAAGATGTTAGAGATGCCAGAGTCATGGGATACCTGACAAAAAGAGTTGCTGACAGGGAGTAGAACCAGCCCCAGGGAAAGAACTGTGTTGCAGTTAATAAAGCTGAAGGAGTTGGAGATCAGACAAGCGTTTTTGACATGGGACATTGAGATGCAGAGTTTGGTGTTTGCCCAGCTGGTTTTTGGTCTTGCTTTGGTCCAGTATTTCTCCACTGTGCTCTCTTCCATGCATTTGGGAATGGTAATGTATATCCTGTGCCATTATATGTTGGAAGTATGTGCTCTGATTTTTTATTTTTATTTTTTACAGGTGATTATAGTTAAGAGAGTGCATGAATCTCAGAAGAGACTTGTGAACTTTGGACTTTCAAACATTGTTAGATTGTGATAGATTATGGAGACTTTTGAAGTTAGACTACATGAATTTTGCATTATGATAATCTTACAAACTTATAGGGGCCAAGGAGTGGAATATGGTAGTTTGAATGTAACTGGCCCTCATAATCTTATAGGAAGTGGTATTATTAGAAATATTAGTGGCTTTGTTAGAGGAGGTATGGCCTTGTTGCAGGAAGTGTGCCACTGTGGGGGAGAACCTTGAGGTTTCTGATGCTCAGGATAATGTTCACCATGTCTGCCTTCAGGCTGCCATGATGATAATGGATTGAACCTCTGAAAATGTAATCAACTCACCTCAATTAAATGTTTTCCTTTATAAGACTTGCTGTGGTCATGGTGTCTCTTATCAGCTATAGAAATTCTAATTAAGACAATGCAAAAAAAAAAACATTGCCTTCTGTATCTGGTTTATTTATTTAAGGAAGTGTACAGTGTTCTATGTTTACCTATGCTGTAGCATGAATTAGTACTTCCTTTATGAAATCTCACCCAGTGTTGGGGAAGGCTGCTTGTTCATTCCCAGCTGTCCACAATGAAAATAATCACACAGAAACTATGTATTTGCAGTATTGTTTGGCCAACAGCTTAGGCATATTTCTAGCTAGTTCTTATATCCTAAACTAACCCATCTCCATTAACCTATCCATTACTATGAGGTTGTGGCCTATTGGCAAAGTTTCAGTGGGCTTTGGCGGAGGTGTCTGTCTCCAATGGCGGCTACATGGCTTCTTCCCGACTGTGCCTACTCTCTCTACGTATATCTCTTCCAGCCTGGCTATATTCTATTAAGCAGCTTCTTTATTAACCAATAAAAGCAACACATATACAGAAGGACTTCCTGCACCATTTTCCCTTTTCTGTTCAAATGAAAAGGAGGGTTTTAACTTTAGCATAGTGAAATTACATTTAACAAAACAGTTATCAAGCAAGAATTACAGTTATAATATTTGCTACTTTATCTTTATCATAACTAAGGAAAACTATAATTATATCTATCTCTTCTTCAACTCCATCAAAGACCCCAGAATGATATCATATTACCGAAGTTAAAAGGAAGTGCATTGTAAGCAACTTCCAAAACTCTAGAAATGACAGAGACATCTCACTACCTGGATAGTTACTCAAAGTTCTTCTGTTTTATTGGGGCATCCATATTCAGCCTATGGGCCCATAGTATCCAGCAGACTTTTCCACGAAGCGGGACAGTTTGTCAGTCACTTTCTTCTGTGTTCTGCAGAATGTCTGGCAGACTCTTTCATGAAGCATGAACCCCAAAGGACTGTTTCACTTTTAGGCAAGTTCAGCAGTCACTTTTCTGTGGGTCCTCCGTATTCAGTTAATACAGCATACCATTAAGCAATCTAGGCAAGAATAATTTCTTGCCCAAATGGCTATGAAACTCCATAAAGAGCCTCTTCAATGCCCATCTCCCTCTTAGTACTGCCAGGAGCAGAGGTGTCTCATTGTCATGAAAAGTCCTAAATTCTTAAAACATTTTAAATGTCATATTCTGTTAGTCTTTGAAAAGTTTGAAGATTATCTATCTAACTGAAATATATCTTTATGTATCTAAAAAACCTAAATAACATGACTACAAGCCTGACTATTATAGATGACTATCTATTAACCTGTATTTCTTAATTATACTAAATTTTAAAATAAACTGCATAAGCACAATACCTTAATCAAGAGCATAAATATAACAAAATTGACCAAAAATTTGTATCAACCAAGATCCATACCAATACAAAGTATTCAGATCTATCGCAACCCAGTACCTATGGCTCCTTCCAACACTTATTACTCTGCCACTACCCTAAACCTCTCCAGCCAAGAGCTTTTCTTCCCTTCCTCCATCCTTTCATTTCTATAAACTTGGTCACTGCAGTTTTCACAATCTTGCTTCCTGTGGACTCCTTTAGTCTTTTTAGCTCCCCTCTCCTCTTTTTTCTCTTTTTCTTTGCTCTTCCCCCTCTCTCCTTATGGCTTTGTCTATTATGATAGCCATGTTTAGTCTGGACTCTTCCAGATCCTCTGGCCATATGTTCCCATTTAACTACAGTAAAACCCTTCTCCTCAACCACATCTAGGATTAGTCATGTCCTATGTAGGCTGAAGCTCCTTGCATAGGCATACTGCAGTTGTTTTGTAGGTTGGAGCTGCCCTGCATAGGCACAATACAGTTGTTTTCTAGGTTGGAACTACCCTGTGTAGGCACACTGCAGTTGCTTCGCTCTTCAACTGATGGACATTTGGGTTGTCTATGCTCTCTTTCATGAATAATGTTGTAGATCCTTATGGCTTTATAACATGAGAATATAGAAGAAGACCTTTAGTTATTCTTCTAGAATCCATATGGCCACCACTGCACCTTAACCATTTGCACGTCTTGAAATTAGAAAGTTTAAGCTATTCAACTGTGTTCTTTTTAAAGAATTTTCTGCCTTTCTGGCCCATGGATGACCTTGTCAGTATCTTCAAAGAAACGTGAGGTTTGGGTAAATGTTGCACTGAGTCATTGTTTTAGGCATTTAATGATGCTGTTAGAGACAGCCTTCAGACAGCTCCTCTGAATCCCACCCGCTTCAGTGAGAAATCTTTTTGTCTGCTCAATTCTCAATGTAGCATTTTGTCTCCCATTGAGCTTGAAAAGTGCATTCTTCTGGCTTAGTCATTGCTAATTCCAAGTCACTTTAATAATTAATATTAGATCTCACTCCTGCTGAGCTGACAGACAGGTGCCTCTGGCTCTCCTCTTGCTTTTTAATTGGCACCTTGTGAGCTTCAAACTGCACAGTGCAAATGAGTTAAATACCAGGTCTGGCTGACATTTTCTTGTTGACAAAAAATCAGCAAGCTCATCCTAAAAAGTATTTCAGGTACAGCTGAAGAAATGGTTCTGACTGAAGGAGGACAAATGATCCTATGATGCACTTTGCTCCCCGTGCTTCTGTAATTATATAGTCATGGGGTTAAAATGTAGGCAAGGCTGGGGACAGGTTTATCATCTAGTGGTGCAACAAGTCAGGCATAGTCAACCCTACAGGACTAAGAGCAGACACTTGCAGAAGTCACGTCTGCAGAGAGCAGGAAAACACTAATTTAATATCAGTGTTGGGCTTCATGATGCCAGCAACTAAATGCAGAGCTGGGAGATGACTGCAAACCTAGGGAGTTGTGACAATCATATGTCAACAATGCGAAGTCAGTCAGTGATGTAGAGTATGAAAGGCATAGGAAAGCATTTCAGAAGTCTGTGTGAGGATGTGCACATACCCATTACACTGAAGTTCTCAGTTTTAGGCCTCAGGAATCAGTTAGATGCTTAGAAAATAGAAATAGGAAAAGTTCATAATTTGAGTGCACATTTAAATGAATTTTCCAAATCAGTTTAAATGGCATGCTCATTCAACTTCCTATCCAAAAATTGTACTTTGGGTTATTGTTTTGAATAAATACAGTTCTTTAAAAATTTTAAATTTAAAACTTCATTTAAGTGTTTTTTTTCTTTTTTTCAGAAATGGCAGGAGGTATCCACCCCCATTCCCATGGGGTTGTGCTTTTAAGCCTAAATTCAACCACTTCCATTGAGATAAAATTGTCACTGTAACCAAAAAGGTAGAGGGTAAGGTCACCATTCCAAATACAAAACCTCTAGTTAATGTTGAACTTCATTAAAACTTTTCTAAATATTTCCCCAATATTTCACAGATCATAATTATAATAAAATAGAAACACATGGCCTTTTTGTTTTCTACATTTGGTGTTTTGTGACCCTCAAAGTAACAGATCAATTTTTAGAGAGAAGGGACATTGGACCATTGGGTAAAATGCAATTTATCTCTGCACATATGTATTACTAGGATTTGTATTAACAAGGTAAGCAGTCTGAGATCCCACTCCATGAATTTCCTATGTTGAATCTAATCCAATGTAATCTGATCTCATCTAGTCTAATCTAATGTCACTTGGCTTTACATTTGTTCTGAAATGAGGGTTACCCCCAGGCCAGACCCAAGAACTCAGCTCCCTACTAGTATTCATAGTGAATCTTACCTGGGTTGACTACCAGATTAGCAAATGCAGACTCCTGGAAACACACCATATTCTTTCTTTTCCTAGAGGTACCAATTGCTGACCTGTTCCAGCTCCAGCTGAAAGTACTTATGCTCTGTTATCCTACCATGCTTGTGCTGAGTCTCAGTATGCCAAGGGGGTCTGGATGCTAGTGTCTTCAAAGCTACAAAATCATCAAGCTCACATAGGCTTTACAAGAAGAGGGGAGACGTGTCCTTGCTCAGCTTTCTGTTATTGCAGCAGGGCAGAGAAAGCCCTATGTTGGTTTTTATCCTATGGTGGTTTAAGCTCAGTTCCATGCTTTTAAGATAGTGGGAATAACAGTTTACAGGATACTTTGTATGTGGCCACCTTACAGATGCAGTGGTATTCTTGCTCTGCCCACGACCCAAGATAAAATGTTACCTTGCTTCATTATCATTGTAACTTTGACCCATGTTTGTCTTTTCCATGCTCTTCTTTAGCTCCAAGAGCGCAAATACAATGATTCATTTTCCCAGGAATGTTTCATTCCATCCACTAGCTTGTGTCAGATGTCATGGTTGAGTCTGCAATAGTGACTTTCTTTGTTCCAGTATGAGAAGCATCAGTGATGAGACATAACCTAAGGGTGACATACTCTGTGCTCTTCTGGGTGCCCTCCATGATCCAGTTCTGAGAAACATGACTCAGGGGAGTTTTGTTTGAAGCATTATTAAAAGGTCCTTTTTAAGATCTGAGTAGACTGGGAGCATAGGGACTGTGGAAGAGGGTAGAAGAGGAAAATATATAGCTCAATAAAAACAATAACAAAAACACACAAAAAAAGAAGAGGAACTTTAAAAAAAAAGGTAATTTTTTTCCCTCTTAAGATGTGAATGCTTGGAAATTGTATTTTATATCTTTCCAACAGGGATAGGTGCTCTGGGTACCACCCTGCTTCCACATCAGGCTTCAACAGGTAAGTGTTAGGCAGTAAATCAGTCTGGAGGACTTGCTGCCTAACAAACTTCCCTTTGAAGCCAGTTATGGATTTCTATGTCTTGTGACTAAAAATCATTGAACACCAGGGATAGCCTCTCCTGATGGCTCCTGATATTTAGGGTTGTGGTGAGACGTGACTCTCTTGAGTTTGTTCGCTGGAGCCTAGGTCAGACGGCCTGCAGTTCTGTTCTTACTGTTCTTAAATTGTGCTGCCAGTGTTTGTGTAGTGTTCTGATCAATGGCTAGCAAATAATTTTAAAAGGAAAAAAATATTTTGTCTTCACTATTAGACACAATGCTTAAGAGACCAGCTATAAATAGATGTTGCGATTGCTGAGAGGAGCAGGCCTTTGTCTGGAGTGTGCCAGTCTTGTGTCTAACCACTGAGGCCCAGTCGGCTCAGGTTTTGACAGAGTTGCTTACTGTCTTTGTCTAATCCACTCTCTCATGTCTAGCTCCTATTCTCAGTCATGCTTCTTTTCCTGCACCGTACAGACATGATCAGCCTGATGACCCCTGTGGTTTGTTTCTAACAACCCTGTGACAACTGGTGAAATTATTATCCTCTTTCTGTTTCTTGGTCTATTTTAACTTTGTGCACACCCTTTCCCCAGCTCTGCATAAAGGGGTCAAGGCAGCTCCCCTGTTTCTTACTTCTGAAATACTTGGAAAAATGTAAAGTAACAAAATTCACATGGTTAATTTATTAACCTAAATTAAATGGATGGGCAATGAAAGAACGGGCTCGACAAACTTACATGTTACATCTTGAGGATTATTTAAACATTTTCACAAGAAATAGTGTTTTTGGCTTATGTGGAAATGTCTTCTGCACTGTGACAGGCTGTCAGCTGATCTTAGGTTATATAAGTCATGTGGAGAAAATAAGTGCTCATCACTTATCATGAAGTCATTCTAGGAGGACAGTTCTCAGAACCATGCTCTGGGAAATGATATCACTGTCCTCCACGATGACAGTTAGCAATTTCTTCAAAGTCTGGAAATAAGTCAGAAGTTGTGCCCATGGCTTTACTTCCAGGAGGAAAACCAGAGTGGTTTTTGTTGTTTGGAGGTGTTGCCTAGGTGCCTATGTTAGCATCAAACTCATAATTCACCTGCCTCATTCTCATAAGTGCCAGAATTATAGCTATGTACAACCATGCCTGCTTGGGAGTTTTCCTGTAAAATACAGTCATTTAGACCGCTAATACTCTATAACTTCTGTAAGACCTCCTGGGCACCAAAGCTTAACTTGAAGTAAAATATTTGTACGTATATACACACACATATATACCTGCATTAGTTATGTGAACCACTATGCCAAACACTCAAGATAAATGACTTGTGAGGAATACGCTTCAGTTCCACCCACACCAGTCGTTCTCTCAATGATGACGTGGTCCCACTACTCTCAGACCTTCAGCAATGCTGTCAACCGTGTGGTGGAGACAGATTGCTCTCATGGGTCAGCAGTCAACCGTGTGGTGGAGACAGAGAGTGCTCTCTTGGGCAGCACATGGGAATGGGAAGAAGAGCTCTGGTTTCCACAACTCATTTTGACAACATAGTACCAATGACTGATAAAATCGCTGACAACACCTGACATATAGCTCCAAATAGCAACACCTTGTGATACAAGTCTTTAACACAGACCTCTGGGAGATGGGACTTTATCAAACTGTAGCAGCATCTTTAATTCATGCTTGTGAGATAATTCAAACATGCACGGGATTAGAAGAAGCTGACAGTGAATGTGCAAATGTCAATCATGCAGCCTCGACAGGTGACGAAATGGATGACTTATTTCAAGGACATACCCCCCACTGTTTTCCAGTTATTTCAGTCACTGACTACACCACTTTACTATCGAGGTACCAGATGTGCATGTCAATCATGTGCTGTGTCACTCATGTGTGGAGTGAATCAGTAAATCAATTTCATACCTGTATTGTTCTAGTTACAATAAAGTGTTTTTTTTTTTTTTAAAAACAATTTTGGGGGACTTTTAAACTAGGCCTCATGGTGGCAATAATTTTTAAAGAGCTATGTGGAAACACAGTCGAAATGCCATAAAGTTCATAATTCCAAACTTATGACTTGATTAATCCAATGAGGCTACAGAGGAGAGTACATATTGGTGGTAGCAATTCTTCACCTTCAAACTTGCTTTGCCCATAATGACTATAAACAGTGCCTGTATACCATGAATTCAATGAACACTTGTTGAGTAGGTAAGTAAAAACTTAAACCTTCTTCAGGGAGCTCTTCCTATAATAGATTAGATGAAATATTCATATACAAAGAGAAAATGAGATACCTTTTAATAATGTACAAAATTTTCTCAGTTATTCATTGAATTAGAATATTTGTATCAAATGCATAATCAATATGTACAAGGTAGAATTGTTATTTTAAGTTTTAAGCTAACAGAAAATTTCTGATAGATTAAAAAATAATAGCTTTGAGCCAGGTGGTGGTGGTGCACACCTTTAATCCCAGCACTCGGGAGGCAGAGGCAGGCGGATCTCTGTGAGTTTGAGGCCAACATGAGCTACAAGAGCTAGTTCCAGGGCAGGTTCCAAAACTACAGAGAAACCCTGTCTTGAAATAATAATAATAATAATAATAATAATAATAATAATAATAATCTTTTAATTTATTATTACTGGGTGTAGTTAGACATTTAGTAACTATTTTGGGAATTCAAGTATTATTTAACTTTACAAGAATTCTGGTTTGGACAAAATCTGAAGAATTCAGGATATACATCTACAACTCCTTGCCTGCATTTCTACTGTGGTTTGAGAAACTAAGAGACTACTCATCTCACAAAGTCTTTCTGGGATCTCCTAGTGACTCTCCTCCGTGCTGTGACAGGACACCTGATGGACAGAGCTTGAGGAATGAAAGCAGGTTTGTTCTGGTTCATGGTCTGAGGGGCAGTCAACCATGGAGGGTCAGGCACAGTCGATGGCCTGAGAGGCAGTAGTTACAACCCACCCACCATCAGGAAACACCCAGCCAGTTTATCTTCTCTTTTTTACTCAGTGTGGGACCTTAGCCAAAGGGATGGTACCATGCACATTCAAGGTCGGTTTTTCTACTTCAATTAATTTTTCTGGAAATACCCTCATAAATATAGTCAGAGATTTGTTTCCATGTCAGTTCAGATCCTGATGAGAATGAAAATTACCTATCAAATAGGATCATGGTCACTATAGGACTATGATTCTAAGAAAAGGAGTAATTTGAAATTTATAATTGTGATGTAGGTATTCTCGGTCAGACTTAGAGACAATGTTCTCAAAATGTAACTTAAACTTTACAAAGAAATAAAATGTGAATTCTTGCTTTAATGACAAAATTCAGGATCTTGTAATGTTGTTATTGAGCTTCATGAAGGGAAAGTAATTTATTTAAGAGGTGCAATTTTAAAAAATCCAAGTTTGTGTTAAACTAACTCTCTATTAAAGACTGTAGCTTATATTTTATTAGATTTTGATATTAAACAAACAAACAGAAACCTCTGGTCACTAAGAAACTGGAGGCTATGTATTTTTCCCTTTACTGTAAACTGAATTGTTGTATTGAAAGGAATTTTATCAAGAAATCAGGGAAATAAAGAAAATGGGAAAAAGGAAAAGAAATCACACCATTTTCAACCTTATGTGTAAAGTTAAGATTGGGGCCGATGGTCTGACTCTGCATACTCTGAGGAGAGCTGAGCTTGCTCTCTCTCTGCCTCTGCATCCTAACCCCTTAGGATGCTCTTCTCCACATTAGAATGCGCTTTCCCGTGGGCGTGTATCTGGGTCTGTGAACTGTAGAAACTACTGAAGAGAGGATGCTGGGCTTTCTTCTAGGTTTACACATGCCCAAGTGTCTCTTTCCACCGTGCCTATTAGTGTGCAGAATCGTGTTCCAACTCAAGCTGAGTTTCAGCTAAGAACAAAATCGTGGCTAAAGCACAGATAAGAAATAACCTTCCCTGAGTTGTAGAGCCAACTCTGTCTATTTGTGTCACCAACTGTGGCACCAGATGCTCTCAAGAGCCTTGAGATGGCAACACAAGGAAGCTGTTATGGATGAGTGGGCATTTAGGCTCCTCAATTACTGGCCATGAGGGTAAAGTCATCAGCTGGGAAAGGCCAAGGTGCCTAGGGAGATTTAAATGACACACTTTGTAACTGCTGGCCTGTGAGCACCATTTTTACCCCCTACGAATTTTCTACTAATTGAGTATACTTAGGAGTTGCTATAATTTGGGAACTAGTCATTGTTTCTTCAATCTTAGCTTCTAAAGTCATGCTACATATCCAAAAGCGGTTGTAGAAAATAATGGGATAAAACACTGACTTTAAATTAGATAGACATGAATTTAATATCTGTTTCCTTGGAGCTGGAGAGACGGCCCAATAGTTAAGAGTGCTTGCTATTCATTCAGAGGACCAGAATTTGGTTTCCACATCAGGTAACTCATACCACCTGTAAATCCAGCTCCATGGGGATCTGAAACCCTCCTCTGACCTCTGAGTGCATCTATATACATGTATGTATACACATGCATGCACACAGAGACAGAGACAGGGAGAGACAGACTCGGATGCATAAATAAAGACAAAAAATATAAAAAACAATCTGTCTTCACAACCTATTAGTTTAGTATCTGATCCTCATGGTTCCCAAGAGTCACCACAGTAAGAATGACGGTGGCCTGAAGTACCTGCTTTCACATATAGCTTACAAAGGATGATGTTAGTAAAGTTCCTATTGGCTTATCGCCTTTACCACAAATATGGAATATAAGGTGGATATTTTAATATCTTTGTGGACAGCTAGGTGACACTGATCCATTCATTTCAAATTATTTTATAAATTCACAGAACAAAGTGAATATGACTTAGTTTCTGACCTGAAAAAAAATCTATACATCTTGTGTCACACCTAAATTAAGTCATGCTAGGAGTTAGAATAGAATTAAAGGGACTAAAGTCTTGCTAGTTAATGTGTTGTCTGTGGACAAATGAAGTACGGTTATCTGGGAACTTATGAACATGAAAACTTCAGGCCCTATTCAAGTCTTTTGAGCGAGAACTGACATTTTAACGAGATACACACTTGCTCTAGAGGCTCAGAGAAGTCTGAGAGTCAGTGATCTGAAGTGTTAAAGCTAATAATGACTAATTTCTCACTGAGGAGATTCAGTTTAGCTTGGTTAGAGCTTGTAAGATAACTGTGTTTTCAAAGAGTAATCAGGATATTGCAGACAAAGGGAATAAGTAATGAGAACAAAGGAATGAAGGTGGCAACTCAGTTGTTTAGAGAGGAGCCACTAGGAGCTCCAAGTTCGGATTACAGAGACTATAAGAAAGAGTGGATGGGGTTGAAGACAAACAAAACTGTATGGCTGTAAATGTTGGCATGCCTTCAACATCACACTTCACCAAATGGATGTCCTATATAAAACAGGAGAGCTCAAAGATGGAGACACAAAGAGACACTATCAAGGTTTAGGTTGGCACCTAAAGGAGATCTGAGGAGAGTCTGTATAATGGGGTCTTACAAGGGAACAGAATGCCTAAAGAAAGCAGCACTAGAGGGCATCTCTGAAGTAGAAACTTAAGGTATGGGCAAACAGTACCAACAAGTAACTCAAGGAAGATGTATGTTCATGAGTGAGGTGACCTGGTGGAAGAAAAGAGATCAATAAAGATCAATAAAGAAAAGAGGCAGTTACCTGGGAAGCTATCATCTTAGGTTTAAACAGATTTGACATGGGATGTGTCAGGGACAGTCATGTTTCAAAGAAAAGGCAAAGTTGGCAGGTCTGAGGAAAAGTAGAGACTGAGATATGAATTTGAGGGCACTTGTGCAGATATGTATTGAGGCTGTAACAATGCAGTTCATCAGTTAAAAGGCAATGTGGTATGACATAGAGATTAAACCAGGTAGACGGCTAGAGAGTCACCCGAAAGCGAATGTAGAACATCTATAATGGTTAAATCCTGCAAAATGACTAGATTTTAGGATCATCTTGGCATGTTGGTGAGAAACTTTCTGAGAGGAGTAACCGACAAGGGAAGATCCACCTTAAATGTACCTCACAATCTCAACTGAGTAAAAAGGGAAAAGAGACGATGAGCTGGGCACCAGCATCCATCTCTCTCTGCTTACTGACTAGGAACACAATGTGACCAGTTGCCTCACATTCCTGCCACCATGCAATCCCTGCCAGTAAGGACTTGCCCTCAAACTGTGAGCCATAATGAAGCCCTCATTCCTTCCATTGTATTTGTCAGGTATTTTTGATCCAGCAGCTAATACAACCCCCTACAGGCATATAAAGTATTTATTTATTTATTTATTTATTTATTTATTTATTTATTTATTTATTAAATCACTGCTTGGCCTATTAGCTCTAACTTTTTATTGGCTAACTTTTACATCTTAGTTTAATCCATTTCTATTAATCTGTGTATAGTCATGTGGCAGTGGCTTACCGGCTAAGTTTTGTCTTACTCTGACAGTGGATCCATGGCAACTCCTTGACTCTGCTTTCTTCCTCCCAAAATTCAGTTCCATCTTCCCTGCCTACCTAATTTCTGCCCTATCAGCAGGCCAAAACAGTTTCTTTATTCATTAACCAATGAAAGCTGCACATGGACAGAATGACCTCCCACACCATTTCCCCTTTTCTGTTTAACCAAAAAGGAAGGCATTAACATAGTAAAATTATATATAACAAAACAGTTATCAAGCAAGAATTACAGTTACAATATGTATATCCACTTTATCTTTTATCACAACTAAGGAAAACTATAACTATAAATTCTTCAACTCCATCAAAAACTCCAGAAGGATATAAATCTTTTAAATTACCTGTGATAATAATAGTCATTGCTCCAAAATCTCCAGGGATTTTCCTAGATCCAAATCTTGGTAGGAATAAGTCAAAACCCAGTCAGAACATTCATTTATTTCAGATCAAGTTATAATAGCCTACACTATTGAATGAAATAAGAAGGCATAGCTAGACCACATAATCTCACTTATACTGGGAATCTTAACAAGCAAAACTCATCGTAGCCTAGGTATAGAGTATGCTAGGAGCCATAGATGGAGTATGAAAGGGATGTTGGCTAAGGGTTCCAAATTTATTTAGGAGGATTGAATTTTGAAGGTCTACTGTAAAACATGGAGGTTGCAGTTAATAATCTATATCTCTGAATTGATAATAAAGTAAACACTAAGTGTAGTGACATTTCATTTATATTTTAGTAAATAATGCTTGCCTGAAGATCAGAGAATAAAACAGCCCCACTGGCCAGCATTACAGACCAGGCAGTGGCAACACACCCCTTTAATCCTAGTAGTCAATAGTTGTATAGAAACCAGGTGGTGCATGCCTTTAATCCCAGTGGTGCATGTCTTTAATCCCATCCCTAGAGAGGATTATAAAACAGGAGGAAACAACTCTCAGTCACAGTCATTCTGAGATTCCTGGAGGCAGGATGACCACTTTTGGACTGAGGTCGAGGTGGAGTCAATGATAGTCTATTTGTGAATGTTGGGCAGCCCTAAAAATCTGTCAAGAGAATATATTCCTGAAGAGTTAGGTAATTTTGTAGCACATTATGCCATATAGCATAACCTAAAATAATGTGACACATTATTACCACTTTTGAAATCTAAACAATTTTCCCATCTTGAAATGACTTCAAAGTGATTGATTACATGAAGAGAAATTCCATGTGTAAAGGTATACCTTTCTACTACTCGAAGTGTAGTACATGTGTATACACACGTGATTGGGATGTCATAGGAAGTTAGAGTCCCCTATATTTGTCTAGTTAATATTTTCTTTTCTATGTATACAATGTGGTGGCATGGTGTTGTTGTTGTTGTTGTTGTGGTGGTGGTGGTGGTGGTGGCGTGTGTGTGTGTGTGTGTGTGAGTGTGTGTGTGCGTGCATGCATTTGCCACTGCTGTGAACGGAGGTCAGAGAATCTCTTGCAGGTGTCATTCTTGCTGTCTACCACTGGGATCTGGGGATGGGACTCAGGCCATCTGCTTGAACAGATACCTGTATGTTAAGCTTTCCTGCTGGCTGCAAAGTCATCAAGTTTTATACAAAATTTCAATGGGATTTTCATGCCAAGTGCTCCACAAAAGGTGGCTTTGTGATGGAGATGAAACAAAACTGATCAAATACAATTAAAGTATCCATTATGGAAAAAAATCCTTGCTTGATGTAGGAGGGTCTTCTATTTTGTGTTGATTTCATTGGTTAAATAATGAAACTGCCTTGGCCTTTTAATAGGCCAGCCCTTAGGTGGGTGGAGTAGACAGAACAGAATTCTGGGAGGAAGAAGGCAGTGAGGCAGACGCCATGGCTCTCAGGTCCGAGATGGTCGTAGGCTAGAATCTTGCCGGTAAGTCACAATCATATGGTGTTACACAGATTTATTAGAAATGGGTTAATTAAGATGTGAGAGTTAGCCAAGAAGAGGCTAGAGATAATGGGCCAGGCAGTGTTTTAAATCAATACAGTTTCTGTGTAATTATTTCAGGTAAAGCTAGCCGGGTGGCGGGACCTGGCCTGCTTGCCTCATCACTACACTTGCTTTAAACATTTTTAAAAAAGAATTGTTTATTTTTATATTAAGTGCATGGGTTTTGCCCAAAGAGACCAGGAGAGGACATTGGATCTCTTGGAACTGGAGTTACACACAGCTGTGAGCTGCTCTATGGGTGCCAGGAACAGTATCAAGGTTCACTAGAGAGCAACCATTCCTCGTAACTACTGAGTCATTTCTCGAGCCTCACTTTGAACATTTTGCAACATAACAGAATGCTTTCTTGAGAGTTTATGCCTCCAAAACATCTGCATGTGGAGAATCCGTAAGGCTGCAGCGCAGACACCATTGCGTGAGGGTCGGTTCAGAGACACCAGGCCAAGCTCCTAAGCTCACCTAGCTTGGAGGTGGAAAAGCTAGGGCTAGACCCTAGTAAGCCTTTCCCTCAGCCTCTGTTGCTCCAGACAGACAGAGCAAGGTGCTCTGCAGACCTTTCTCAGGGCCCTTTTGACTGCTTTTGTTCCATGTTCAGATAGGTAAACTCAGCTTCAGCATGACACTCATTTAGACTGCAGACATCCAAGTAGATACTCCAAAGCCTACTTTCACAAGCCCTAAGAGGTTTGTTGAGCTCTGGAAGCAGTGAACCCATCTGCAATTCCATTCAACACTAGACTTTCACAGTCAATTTCATGACAAGGTCAAATTGAGATCAAGATAATCAGTAGGTCCATGGCAATTTAGTTGCTAGGTGCAGTCCAGTATGTGAACATAGTCTCTTTCTGAAGGGAACTTGAAAGAGCACTGACGAGGCTGCTTAATTCTTCCAAATAAGCTTGCGTCAGTCTGCTGTGAACAGTGAACAAAGATGCAGAGCAAACAAGGCTTGCTCCCCATAGCCAGCATTGCTGCACACCTCTGCAGACGGGCCAAGTTATGCGGAGCATGGAGGGACATGGAGGAGGCACAGGAAGCAGCCACGTGGCCGAGGTTCCAATTGCTCAGTCATTCTTCATATAGCCACAGAATAAAGCAGAAATATAGTGTACTTGTGCAACAAACTTTACGTGTGTGTCATATGCATGGCACATACATTTCTAATGTAAATAGATGTTATACACATATGTCTTCAGTACATATTACAACTATAGAATCTTTCTGTAGGGATATGAATTGTAAATACACATGTGCACACATGCATAGATATACACTTGCACCATACATTCAAATGGGGAAAAATCTGAGAAAGCCAATTTCTCTCATTTTATTCACGAATACGCAGCATCCTCAAAAGGCTAGCTGGCTCAGCAGGGACATAGATAGATGGAGATGTTGCTAGAGTAATTGGGAGTTTCTGAGACCTGATTCACTTTGCAGTTAGCTAGCATGATTTTCAAATCCAGCTAGGTAGAGGTACGTAGAGGGTTACAGGCGCCAGCAGCTCTCGGGTGAGCAGAGACTGAATGTGGGCTGTGTGTTGTCTTTGTCCATGTTTCACCTAGGCCTGCAGTTTCTGGAGAGGCTTGTGTTATTGATGAGTAAGCACAGACTTTCCCAGTTCAGCCACACAAAGATCTGGGCTGCACTGATAAAAACAACTCAACACCTGCTTCTTCAAAATGTTGTTTCCTGGAATTTGCTCCTCTTAATTCAGACTCCTCATCCTGACTTGATGACTTGGCTCTGCATTACAAAGATTACAAACCATAAACACTTCTATCTATTGTCCAGTTTTATAAAATTGCTAACAGCAGAGGGAATGGATCTTTCTAAAACCTGATTTTTCTTGTACTCCTCCAGGGAATTTTATGACAAATAAGTTCTTAGCGATATCTGTATGGTGTTCTTTGCTGCTTCAGGGTAAATTCGTTTTTGGCTGTGGTGGATTTTTGTTTTTTTGACAGCCCTAGCTTTCCAGGAACTCACTATGTAGACCGGACTGGTCTCAATCTGAGAGATCCACCTGCCTTTGCCTTCTGAGTGTTGGGACTAAAGGTGTGTGCCACCACACCCAGCTTCAGGATCAGTTTTTAAAGATAATGATGGAAAGTGCATGTACGCACTAATTGGCCCTTGGCAAAAAAAAAAAAAAAAGTTGATCTCCCCAGGGTGATGCTAAATCATGTACTTGAAGGGTGGTGAGACTGCTCAGTGGGTAAAGGGGCTTCCTGCCAAGTCTGACGGTCTTAGTTCAATCCTTGGGACCCACAAGGTGGAAGGAGAGAACCAACTCCTACAAGTTGTCCTCTGACCTCCACATATGCATTGAACACACAATGCATGTGCTCACCTACATGCACACACCACAAAGACATGACCAAAGAAAACAAAGCAAACAAATCTAGGTGGATGATAGGAAATACAGTCTTCGGCTAGAAGTTTTAAATGTCACCTCTGGGTGGATGACATGCATTCTGTGCTTGTGTTTCCATTTCACCATTTTCTGCTAGCCAGCTATTGTGACTTCAAAGCACGTGCTCTGGAATTGAAAGTTTGAAGCTAATGTCCAAGGATACTATTTAGAGGCTGGTCTTCAGGAGGTCAGGAACTTTACTTCCTTAATGGGTCTAGTGCCCTTAGAACAGCAGGACAAGGAAGTTACTCACCTTCCCACCTCGTGGAAGCAGAAAGCAGCCCTCACTAGACACACACTATGCGGGCACCCTGATCCTAATGCTGTTTCTCAGAACTGTGAGGGTATTAATTCCTATTCTTTATAAGTTATCTGGTCTCAGGCAATTTGTTATAGCATCAGGAACACCTCAAAACAACACAATTTATTTTTAAACTTTGGCTTTATTTTATGCACAAGGCATTATGCTGGATTTTTTTTCAGATATAGGAATAGATGTTATGGATTTCAAAGCACTACCAGGCTGGGAAGAGAGGGACAAACACATCACTATGAGCCAAAGTGGAAAGTGCACACTGTGCCACAGAGCCAACTGCTGATGGGAATTTCTATTTTCAGAAGGAATTTCTGGTAGGGACAGTCTACAGTGACCATCTGACAAGAGTGTGGAGCTTCCACCGTAATTACATGGCACTTAGATGAGCACTCTTAGTTTCCAAGAAAAGGTTTAGAGTTTGGCAACTTATTTCCTAAGATCCAGTTGCCACAATGACATGAACAAATCCCAGAACTGATCCCACCTTGCTTTCAGTGTGTTCTGAACACTAGTGATTCCACTAACTATGGGGCAGACATGTGTCTTAGCAGCTGGTGAGGATGTGGTCAGCATCGCAACAGACAGTGAGGATGTGGTCAGTGTCCTGACAGTGAGGATGTGGTCGGTGTCCCGACAGTGAGGATGGAGTCAGCGTCCTCACAGCTGGTGATGATGGGGTCGGTGTCCTCACATCTGGTGAGGATGGGGTCAGTGTCTTCACAGCTGGTGAGGATGGGGTCGGTGTCCCAACAGACAGTGAGGATGGGGTTGGTGTCCCAACAGACAGTGAGGATGGGGTTGGTGTCCCAACAGACAGTGAGGATGGGGTCAGTGTCTCAACAAACAGTGAAAATGGGGTCAGTGTCCTCACAGCTGGGGATGATGGGATAAGCAGTCCAGTATGGATGGCAGCCTGTAATATTGTATGGAAAACAGAGTAACATTGGGGCAGAGAGAAAGCCCATAATCATTGGTTGGGTCCTCACAACATGGCTCAGAGCAGCTGATGACTGTTTTAAATCACACATTTAAAAAGTAGAGGTCATAAAAGTGGATCTAGATAGACATTCTGTCTGTGTTATATTGACTTATATGTATTATGCTGTATCAACATAGAATATATGCAAGAAAGCATGTTTATATTATCAAACATTTTATGCTATGTATCTTGGCATTTCTGTGCTTATGTTTAAAGAAATCATCAGAGATAAATATAAATATATGTTCAAAGAATTCTTTGTGTACCCACGGTTGAGTCATCCCGCTAGGGGTGAGATCTGATAAGCAAAGCTGAAAGCTCTGATGACAAGGACAGTTCCTGGCGTAATGTCAAACACTGATAGTAAACTGCAAATCTATAAAGCACAGGAGTCTACTGTAGTTATTAAATGAACAGAAAAGCTACTAGAAGCAGCAGGAGCTCAGCTCTGGGTGAGGAAAAAGAAGTCCATTTGTTTTTCATTTCAGTCATTTGCATATCTTCTTATATTAAGCAGGCATTAGTTTACAAGAGAATGTTTTTGGAAACTTGTCTGATGTGAGGCTCACATGGTGACTGGCAGTTTTTAAAGAAGTGTCACCTGTCTCTGTCTAGGCAGCTATAATTATTCATCTTTGCAGATAGTAATAAAGGCACAGAGAGACTAGAAAGCAGTTTGGCTGAGTTCTCAAGATCTGAGACGTGGGCTCTGGTGTTTTCTTTCATATTCTGTCTAGACCATTGTCCACCACGTCATTATCAAGACCCTAAATGATTAGAGGATTGATTCAGAGTCTCTTCAAAGCCTTCTTGTGTCGTGTGCAGCCTCCTGCCTATTGCTTTACTTTCTCATTCCTAAATAAATGCTTAAGCCACCTGGAGAAGTAGCTCCTTGGCCTGCACTTGCCCTTCTGCTCCCTCGTAAGGCACTCTCTTGCAAGCGTTCCCCCTTATGTTCTCTCCCAAGGCACCTCTTCCAGCACAAACCCCCATGGACAAACAGTAAATCTGTCAGTTGTGGTTTTCAGAGGTTAGGGTATAAGGCACATGAAGACACATCTTTTCTAGCTGGAAAGCTCTGTGGAAAGCCTGGACTGCCTTTCTTCACATGGCACACGCCCCATCATATTACTCTAAAGGTCACCTGCTTTAGCTGTAGCGTATCATGTGACCTAAAAGACAAGGCTCAGTATGTCTAGACAGCTTTAATTAAACCAGTCGAGTAATATTCAAAGCACCGAGGTGATGCGTGGCCTGACTGACAATGAGTGGCTCCCACGATTCAGAACTCATTTTTCTCCCAACGAAGAGATAAGGAAACATGACGGAAGATTTGGCAAGCCTATGTGATTGATGTTCACCGCTAGTTCCTTTGGACTTTCGCCTCAGCATATTTTCTAAGCTGACTTTGTAAGATCAGTGAATCAATTATGTATCTCTGGATCCAAAATTTTTATTGAGCTTTACATTTTTATTTGCTCCCCTCCGTGCCTATCCCCTCCCCCTTCAACCCTCTTTCAAGATCCCCATGCTCCCAATTTACTCAGGAGATCTTGTCTTTTTCTATTTTCTACTTCCCATGTAAATTAGATCTATGTAAATCTTTCTTAGTGGCCTCATTATTGTATAAGTTCTCTTGGATTGTGGTTTGTAGGCTGGTTTTCTTTGCTTTATGTTTAAAAACTACCTATGAGTGAGTACATGTGATAATCGTCTTTCTGTGACTGGGTTTCCTCACTCAAAATAGTGTTTTAAGCTCCATCCATTTTCCTGTAAATTTCAAGATGTCATTTTCTTCTGCTGTGTAGTACTCCATTGTGTAAATGTACCACATTTTCCTTATCCATTATTCAGTCAAGGGGCATTTAGGTTGTTTCCAGGTTCTGGCTCTGACCAACAAAGCTGCTTTGAACATAATTGAGCACATGTCTTTGTGGCACGATTGGGAATCCTTTGGATATATTCCCAAAAGTGGTATTACTGGGTCTTGAGGAAGGTTGTTGCCTAATTTTCTGAGAAATCGCCACACTGACATCTAAAGGGGTCGTACCAGCTTGCATTCCTACCAGCAATGCAGAAGTGTTCCCTTTTCCCCACAACCTCTCCAGCATAAGTTGTCATCAGTGTTTTTGATCTTGGCCATTCTTACAGGTATAAGATCAAATCTCAGAGTTGTTTTGATTTGCATTTCTCTGATGACTAAGGATACTGAACATTTCCCTAAGTGTCTTTGAGCCATTTTAGATTCCTCTGTTGAGAATTCTCTGTTTAGGTCTGTACTTCATTTTTTTTAAATTGGATTATGTGATCTTTTGGTAACCAATTTCTTGAGTTCTTTGTATATTTTGGAGATCAGACCTCGGTCTGATGTAGGGTTAGTGAAGATCTTTTTCCCATTCTGTATGTTGTCTTTTTGTCTTGTTGGCCATGTCCTTTGCTTTACAGAAGCCTTTCAGTTTCAGGAGGTCCCATTTATTAATTGTTTCTCCCAGTGTTTGTGCTGCTGGGCTTATATTTAGGAACTGGTCTCCAGTGCCAATGCATTCAATTGTATTTCCCACTTCCTCTTCTATAAGGTTTAGTGTGGCTGGCTTTATGTTGAGGTCTTTGATCCATTTGGACTTGAGTTTTGTGCATGGTGATAGATGTGGATCTATCTTCATTTTTCTATATGTTGACATCCAATTATGCCAGCACCACTTGTTGAATATGCTTTCTTTTTTCCATTTGATACTTTTTGCTTCTTTGTAAAAAATCAGGTGTTCATAGATATTTTGATTGATATCTGAGTCTTCTTTTCAGTTCCATTGGTCCTCCTGTCTGGTTCTTTTTTTAAATTAATTAATTTATTTATTAAAAATTTACACCTTTTCCCATCCTCCCATTTCCCTCCCACTTCCCCCTCCCACTCCCCCTTGCTCTCCAGTCCTAAGAGAAGTCAGGGTGTTCTACCCTGTGGGAAGTCCAAGGCCCCCCCTCGATCCAGGTCTAGGAAGGTGTGCATCCAAACAGACTAGGCTCCCAAAAAGCCAGTACATGCAGTAGAATCAAAATTCAGTGTCATTATCATTGGCTTCTCAGTTCGCCCTCATTGTCAGCCACATTCAAAAAGTCTGGTTTGATCACATGCTTGTTCAGACCCAGTCCAGATGGCCTTGAGAGAAACATATATTGGAAGTAGACAAGATTGACGGGCAAAAGTTGGGAGCAGGGCGTTGGGGGTGGTCTGGGGGGAAGGGGAGATGGGGAGAGAGAAGGAATAAGGGGGAGGATTGGGGAGAGCTTGGGGAAATAAGATGGTTGAGATGGAGGAAGGGTGGATAATGGGATCAGGGAAGAACATATCTTAACTAAGGGAGCCATTTTAGGGTTGGCAAGAGACTTGGGTCTAGAGGGGTTCTCCTGTCTGTTCTTCTGCCAATACCAGGCTGTTTTCAGTTTTGTAGCTCTACAGTAGAGTTTGAAGTCAGGGATTGTGACATCTCCAGAAGATTTTATTGTACAGGATTGTTTTGGCTATCCTGGATTTTTTGCTTTTCCATATGAAGTTGAGTGCTGTGCTTCTGAGGTCTGTGAAGAATTTTGCTGGGATTTTGATGGTCATTGCATTGAATCTGTAAATTGCTATTGGTAAGATTGCCTTTTTTACTATGTTAATTATGCCTACCCAAAAGCATGGGAGATCTTTCCACTTTCTGGTGTCTTCTTCAATTTCTTTCTTTAAAGATTTAAAGTTCTTGTCATACAAGTCTTCCACTTGTTTGGTTAGAGTTACTCTGAGATATTCTATGCTATTTTTGGCTGTTGTGAAGGGTGTTGATTCTCTTATTTCTTCTTCAGCCCTTTTATCATCTGTGTACAGGGGTGCTACTGGGTTTTTTTGAGTTGTATACTGCTACATTACTGAAAGTGTTTAGGAGTTGTAGATGTTCCTTGGCAGAATTTTTGGGATCACTTTTGTAAACTATCATATCATCAGCAAACAGAGTTTGACTACTTCTTTTCTGATTTGTATCCCCTTGATATCCTTTTGGTATCTTATTGCTCTAGCTAGAACCTCAAGTACTATATTGAATAGATATGGAGAGATGTGACAACCTTGTCTTGCTCCTGATTTCAGTGGAATTGCTGGGAGTTTCTCTCTATTTAGTTTGATGTTTGCCTTTGGCTTGCTGTATATTGCCTTTATTATGTTTAGGTATGTTCATTGTATCCCTGCTCTCTCCAAGACCTTTATCATGAAGGGATGTTGTATTTTGTCAAAAGCTTTTTTGACATCTAATGAGATGATCATGTGGTTTTTATTTTTCAGCTTGTTTTTTTTTCAAACGTTCTTTACCCACTGAAGATCGAGCATGTTTTCTTTTTTCTTTCTTTCTTCCTT
>NW_026068208.1:703175-730727 GCF_014885135.2 Alexandromys fortis
GTGCTGCTGGGGTTATACGTAGGAAGTGGTCTCCTGTGCCCACGTGTTGTAGAGTACTTCCCACTTTCTCTTCTATCAGGTTCAGTGTGTTCGGACTGATATTGAGGTCTTTAATCCATTTGGACTTGAGTTTTGTGCATGGTGATAGATATGGATCTATTTTCATTCTTCTACAGATTGACATCCAGTTTTGCCAGCACAGTTTGTTGAAGATGCTCTCTTTTTTTCCATTGTATACTTTTAGCTCCTTTATCGAAAATCAGGTGTTCATAGGTTTGTGGGTTAAAGTCAGGGTCTTCTATTCGATTCCATTGGTCGACTTCTCTGTTCTTATGCCAATACCAAGCTGTTTTCAATACTGTAGTTCTGTAATAGAGTTTGAAGTCAGGGATGTTTATTTCAGCTTGTTTATATGATGGATTACATTGATAGATTTTCATATGTTGAACCATCCCAGCATCTCGGGGATGAAGCCGACTTTATCATGGTAGATGATTGGTGTAGGAGTTCCTTTTGTATTTATATTGCTTTCATTGGTTGAATAAGAAACTACCTTGGCCTTTTGATAGGGCAGACCCGGATATGCAGAGTAGACAGAACTGGATGCTGAGAAGAAGAACAGAGTCAGGCAGATGCCATGATTCTCCTGCACGAGACAGACGCTGGTTAGACTCATGCTGGTAAGCCGTAGTCAAGTGGCGATACACATTAATAGAAATGGGTTAATCAAGATGTGAGAGTTAGCCAATAAAAGGCTAGAAATAATGGGCCAGGCAGTGTTTAAATAAATACAATTTCTGTGTAATTATTTTGGGTTTAAGCTAGCAGGTTGGAGAGACATAGCCTGCTCCTCCATATTGCAGATGATGGTTCTGATATGTTCTTGGATTTGATTTGCCAGTATTTAATATTTTTGCATCAATGTTCATGAGTGAGATTGGTTTGTAATTTTCTTTTTAGTAATGTTTTTCTGTGGTTTGGGTATCAGGTAATTGTAGCCTTATAAAAAGAGTTGGCAATATTCCTTCTGTTTCTATTATGTGAAATAATTTGAGGAATATTGGTATTCGTTCTTCTTTAAAAGTCTTGTAGAATTCTGAGCTAAAACCATCTGATCCTGGGCTTTTGGTTGGGAGACTTTTGATGACTGTTTCTATTTCTTCAGCAGTTATAGGTTAGCTTAATTTGCTTATTTGGTCTTGATTTAATTTTGGTAAGTGGTATTTATTCAGAAAGTTGTCCATTTCCTTTAACTTTTACAATTTTGTGGAGTACAGGTTTTCAAAATATGACCTGATGATTCTCTGTATTTCCTCCATGTCTGTTGTTATGTCCCCCTTTTCATTTCTGATTTTGTTAATTTGGATATTCTCTCTCTGCCTTTTGGTCATTTTGGATAAAGGTTTGTCTATTTATGTGATTTTCTCGAAGAACCAACTTTTTGTCTCACTGATTCTTTGTAATTTTTTTTGTTTCTGTTTTGTTGATTTCAGCCCTCACTTTGATTATTTCCTGCAATCTAGTTCTCTTAGGTAAGTTTGCTTCTTTTTGTTCTAATGTTTCAAATGTTCTGTTAATTCACTAGTGTGGGATTTTTCCCAGCTTCTTTATGTAGATGTTTAGTGTTTTGAACTTTCCTCTTAACACTGCTTTCATTGTTTCCCATAAATTTGGGTATGTTGTATTGTCATTTTCATTGAATTTTAGGAAGTCTTTATTTTCTCTCTTTATTTCTTCCTTGACCCATTGATGATTCAGGTGAGCATCGTTTAATTTCTGGATCTAAACTTTACACTAAAACCTGTCAAAAAGGTGAGTTTAAATCTGTGTGATACCAGGTACACACAAACCAGACAGAATCAGAGCACTGGAAGGAAAAGTGGACAAAAAGTCCCAGCCTAACCAAGAAAGTATATGCCATTGATACGTGCTGGGAAAGGGAACTCCAGGATAGGTCCCATGCATAGGACTAGTTGTTTAACATAAAACACACTCTATGGGTAGTGTGTGTATGTGTGTTTGCTTTTTGTTTGGTATTTTTGTCTTGTTGGTTCTATTTGTTCATTTGTTTTGAGAGAGAGAGGAAAATATGAAATAGGGTGAGTAGTGAGTGAGGAGGATTTGGGAAGAGTTACGCAAGGAAAAGAATATGATAAAAATATATTATGTGAGAAATAGCTTTTTAATCCACAAAACATGAATTTGGGGAAAGGTATCAAGCAATATTTTTTTGCCCTTATTCATTTGACAATCAAAACTTATATGATAGAATGGACCACTTCAAGCAACACTTTCAGACATTGTTCCTATGGAAGTTGTGATTTTAAAATGTGAAGTAAGAACTACTCTGACCATAAGAGTCTTCAGGTTAAGGATGTGATTTCAAAAAGGAATGGATGCTTCAGTTCAGTTGCTATAACAAATACCATACCCTGTGTGTTACAGACCACATAAGTGCATTGCTCATAGTTCTGGACCTGTGAAGCACATAGCCAAGCTTCTGTTGTGGTTGGCGTCCTGGTGAGGACTCTGGCTTGTCAATGGCCACCTTCTTGAGCCCTCACGTGGCTTTTCTTCTGTGCATGCATGTGGATAGAGAGCACTTCTCTCTCTCTCTCTCTCTCTCTCTCTCTCTCTCTCTCTCTCTCTCTCGTCACCTCCCTTCATGTCTCTTCCTTGTCTCTTCCTTTGTCTTCTTATAAACTCTAATTCTCTCCTGGCTGCCCAGCCATTGTGGCCTAATAGAATCCTATTTCCTTCCAAAGTCCTTTTCTCCAAATTCTATTGTATTATTGGACAGGGTTTCAACCTATAAATTTGGGGTAGAGTCAAGAATTCAGTACACACAAGTTGGTGGGTTAGAAAGAGCTAAGCAGTCTTCCAGGAAGAAGGCTTCTGCACTTGGCTAGGGATGAGGTCAGGCTCATTTCCAGTCCCTATGTCACCCGGAACACAGAGATTTGCTTGTTGAAGCCAGTCGAGCCCTGTGGCCTGTGGCTGTCAAAAGTCTGAAGAGCCTCGATCTTGTAAGAAATACTGGAATTTAAAGGACAGGAGAAACACAAAATGAATTGTAGGTGTCCTTTATTCTTGAGCAAATACTAGCCAAAGCTCATTTGTATGCCCTGTGTGGCCATTAGTTCCTCCGTCATAGAGATTTGCATCAGCTCTCTGAAGTTGATTATTAAAGTTTAAAAATTTCTTATCTGACCCTTTTCCAAAAGCCAGTAGAAACTGTAGTTAGTAAGACAGTTTTGTTCATTTGTTAGGGAAAAGAAACAAACCATGACAAGTTAAAAAAGACTACTTTCTCATCTTTTTCCATATGTCTCATTTAGGAAGAGCGGGACCCCGAACCACATTATTAGCTCAAGGGCTAATGTTCTAAACACAGTTTCTGAGCAAGAATATTCTTTCATGGTGAGTAGACCTGGCTTGCTTCCTTTGTTCTAAACTTTAGGTCTTAAAAGAAAGCATGGGCTTGTAAAAATTAGAGCACACTGTCAACTGGAAGCTAAGGCTGGAATCCCGTTAATGTCTTCTGTTCCCAGGACACCTCTGTGGATGCTCTGGCCATGAGAATAAGTTGAGTCACACTTCACTGCAAACTAACAATGTGTGGATGTTAAGAGTTTTCAGGCTTAAAATACTCAACAGTGTTGGAAATAGGGAAAGTGTGAATCATACTAATTGTATGCCTTAGGAGAGAAGACAGAGGGAAACCAGAGCTGGCATAGGAGCAGTATGTGGGACAGACAGACAGACAGAAAAGGCAGAAGTCTTTGCAACCCTGAGGCAAAAGTAAGCCCTTTCTCCTCTGTTTCTATCAAGTATTTGTCAGAGCCTTAGTCATGTGATTAACATAGGACTAAAGGTTTAGGATATTTAATTCAGTATCCTGGCTAATTCTGGTACATTTCTCAGCTTGAATGATACTAGTCTAACACATTTGTGTGTCCTGTTATATTAGGCGGAATGCCATGGGATACCTATCTACCGGTATGCTCAGGTAGAAAACATGAGGCCTTCAAGGGACAATATTTTCCCTGAATGGAAGCTGTCATGATGAACTTCTATAAAAGGGGCATCTGGGAATGTGAAGCCTTGGGAGAAAGGTTGACCTTGGATAGGTTTATTGCAAGAAAGAGTGATTCAGCTGTCCTAGGTCAACTCAAACCTAGGTCAACTTGAACCTAGCAGTCTACTCAACAAAATGTACATTGTGGTCCAACTTGGGACCTAGCTCCAAAGCACACAACATGAGAAGGGGGTGGAGAGTATGAGTATGGGTCTAAGAAACATAATCTAGGCTACTTAAAAACCTCTTACAATGTTGTAGGAATTTTATTTAGTTCATTTCTTTTTGATAACGCTCACTCAATGTTTGATTTGATGATTTCTCATATTATATATAATAAGATGTCCTTTCAGAAGGACAAATTCAAGTCTATAGATTACACCTAGCTAAAAACACGACCACCATCAACAATAATAACAAAAACAACAACAGAATAATAAAACAAAAATCTTACAGACTTTGTGTCAATAAAAGATAAATCTGGCTATCAGGGTTGTAGTAGACACATGGTGTTTGTCAGTATCACCCACATGCATGGGTGTAGGCTACCAGGCTACCTTACAGATGTGTTCTGTAATCAATAATATGCAGAATTTGTGAAAATGGTAGTTTGGTCTATTGTGACTTCAACAATATATTGATTATCAGGGTGACCAACTACCCTAGTCTGACTGAAGCTTGGGGAGTTCCTGGATGATGGAATTTTCTCTGCTAAACCAGGAAAAGTTGCTCATCTGATGTGTGTTCAAAATCTGGGTTATATCTTTGCTAGTAAATTATTGCCACAGTGACATTATACGTAGATGACATTAAAAACAAACAGGCAAAATAATCCTCCAAACAGTAGAAAATACTAATCCAGGAAACTCAAGTTCACAATACAAGTTGCTAGTTTGATCTCCAGTATGGGAAAATACCCTTATTTTTCTTTGAGGAAATGCGTAGATGGACTCTATACCCAAAGACCTGCAGGCATATACTTGGCTGGCTTTTGTCTGTCTGTCACATGTGGAAGACTACTAAGTCTCCTAAGCATGCCTGCAAAACCACAAAGCCAAACCTTAGCAGACTGCTCATGTGGCTTGGACTCTGTTTTCCATGTTAAACTATAGGAATTTTGTTTTAATTTGATGATTTTTGATTGGAGTTTTTAACAGTCAACTCTGGAATATACCACAGTGAAAGCTGCCACTGTATCAAACACTCACATTGAGTCATTTTAGAAACTGGTATTTTGGGTCCAGCCTTTGTTTGCAGCCTTATGTGTTCCTTGCTTGGTGACCCTTAGCACAGTCTCTTTGACCCCCCCCCCATCCCCAACCCTCAAGATCTTACATGGACCTGGATACTGAAGGCTCTGATACCATAGGGTCAAATCCTATCTCTGCTACTCACCTACTCTGTCACTCAGGACAATCCACTTAACCTTCATAACTGTGTTTTCTATAGGGGTGTTAACAGTGACCCACAACACAGAGTAAGGACTGAAGGAGGTGGTGTGTGCAAACCACTTAGCACGGTGCCTGGCTACACTCACTGGATGCTATTTTAGCACAACCCATACAAAGCCAGCCCTTGTTTATAAAGGCCCGATTTAATGTGCCCTGCATTTAGGAGGAGGAAGGACGAAGTCATTATGAAGATATTTTGAGACTCTGCTGTCAAGTACAGAACCCCACTGTTCTCTCTAAATCCTTGATGTCAAAGTCAGTCACTCAGTATATGCAAAATTCCGTTACAGATAAGCAGTTCTCCAGTGACTGGTTCAGCTACTCCAGTTTCGTACAACTTCAAACTAGAACACTCTGTGAGGGCTTCTGGATTTCATGTTGTGACACTCTGTCTGAGAGACAGGCTCCAGGACAGGAATACTTGAACTAGGAAGAGGGACCATGGTCCAGTTTGTAGCGGGATGGGCTAGAGAGGGCTGTCACACGGGGGATTGTGTATAGGCTGTCATAAGGAGTCATTGCGTCCCTATCAGTGCTTCTTCAATCTAAGGAGCACCATATGGAGGGCAAATTGTCTTGCTTTTAATTGGGAGGCCAGCTATCACTGGTACTTTCACCAGCTTTTGCTGTCTTTACTTTTTTGGAAAATAATCCTATAAAATCTTATCTTTAGTGTGATCTTCTAGCTCCATATATTTGGGTAACAAAAGTCAACTAAAAAAAAAAAACCTTTCTTTAATGTAGGAGAGATGATTCAGTGGGGTAAAGAAGTTACCACTAAAGTATTAGGAATGGAGTTTGGGTCCCCAGAACCCACACACCACATAACTCACCAAGGCCAGCTGGCCTGGGTCTGAAAAAGCCTGGGTTAAAACCGGTCTCACTGAACATAGCGGACAATGAGGACTACTGATACCTCAAGAACAATGGCAATGGGTTTTTGATCCTACTACACGTATTGGCTTTGTGGGAGCCTAGGCAGTTTGGATGCTCACCTTACTAGATCTGAATGGAGGAGGGTGGTCCTTGGACTTCCCACAGGGCAGAGAACCCTGATTGTTCTTTGGGGTGACGAGGGAGGGGGACTTGATTGGGGGAGAGGGAGGGAAAGGGGAGGCGGCGGTGGGGAAGAGACAGAAATCTTTAATAAAAAAAAAAGCTGGTGGGTGTGTGACCTGCCTGGGTAATCCCACTGAGCAGGAGGAAGAATATTTCCTACAGTGAACTGGCCAACCTGCCTAGCTTAATGGTGAGCTTTGGGGTCAGTGAGAGGCCAGGTTTAAAATAAGAAAGGAAGACATGCAAGATCAACCTTGGGCCTCCACACGTGAAGGCCCTCCTATGTACATAGACACACACACACACACACACAAACACACACACACACACCTCTATTTATACCTTTCATCAGCTTAGAGAGATGTACAAAACAGCTCCCATCCCCTTGTCTATTCACCACCTCAAGTCATCAAAGCATCTATTAGGCCTCTGGCACAAATAGTTCCCACTTGCAACCAGACAAACAGACACTGCAATGTGGCTTCATAAAAAGTTCAGATTTGTAAGTAACACCTGATTTAATACCAGCCCATCAGGAGCCAAAGGCCGCTCATTCATCCTCTGTAGAGATGCCAATTTAATTAAGGTATTTTATACCCACTTTAATACTCTGATATGTAGAAATCCAAGCATCTTTGGCATTAAATAATTCTATCTCTATGATGCATACATTTCTCAACAAAATGTATTGGCAGGCTTTCATCTACATAAAATGGTCAGCACCAAGAGCGGGCTCCTGAGCGATTGGGCTTCTCTTTTTCCTCAGCAAATTAGTAGAATGTGAATGAGTCAAGTTCTTGGAAACCAGACTCAGCTACCCTGCAGGAGCAGCAAATGTTCTTAACCTCTCCACTATCTTCTCTAGTCCCCACCTAGGTATTCATATCCCAAATCTCCCCATAATGACCTTTCGGATGAGAAAAATCCTGTTATTTAGTTATTCACTAATTAGTCAAGGACCCAATAGGGAAAACACCACTGTCTTAGTTACTAAAACACACAAACATACCTTTTTTGGGTGGTATGAAGAAAGCATTGCACAGGATCCTTCCAAGTGTCCAGCCTCTTCTTCAGACAGCCCCACGTGGCTCCAGGCCCTCTTTAATGAGGGGTCACCTACTCCAAGACATAGAGTCCCTAGGTGAAGCCTACCCCTCTGATAACAGCTTCACCAGAGTCTCTTCTAGATGATGGCCATTAACTACAGCACCGGCTTTAAATACTGTGGAGAATCCTTGTGTTTCTCCTTAGGTTAAGATCTTGTCTTCAAGTAGCTCTCAATCCTTGTCTGGGTATTTGAGTGTGTGTAGGGTAAGTCTAGTAACCTAAATATTGGTCTCCAAGGTTATGTCAGGACCAAATAATAACTCGTGTAGCCTTTGGGGAGTGTGTTTACTTTAGGGATAAAGAGATTATGTTGGTGGGTCCTAAATGTTCTCATGATTCTTCACAAGCAAGAGAAATATTAACTTTGGGATAGGATAAAGGATGTGTTTCTATCTCTAGAAAGAGGAAAAAGAAGTGTTATGACTCCAGATGAGGACTGGAATTATATAGCTACAAGCCAGGGAATGTTCATAATAGGATTTGGGAGGAACAAGTATACATTCTGTCCCAGAACCTCTATAGGAAATTTGACCCCTAGACCACCATGATTTTTACCTTGATGTTTGTCTCAAGTCCTGTGAGAAAGTAAATTTATGTTGTCTTAACTCACCAGGTTGGTGGTAACCTATACCAGCACCAGCAGTCACAGGAACTTCATATTGCAAAGCGAATGAAGAGCACCCAGAGAGATGGGGAAGGTACTATGGGCAGAGGGGAAGAGGGAGTATGGCTCACTTGGAGCATCAGAAAAGCATCAGAAGTGTGGCTGAGGTGCTGCACTGGGAATGAGGACCAATTGCTCTTGACAGAAGCAATGTGGGAAGCTCCAGTTTGTTTGTTTGGAGCTTGTAACTTCTGAGAGTGATGGAAGTGAAGAACACTGTCAGATGGCAAGGAATGGCAGTGCTGATTGAAAGGGAGGACCTATGTCCTGGGTCTAAGGGATGTGCTCAGAAGAAAAGGAGTCTAGGAAGTAGGGTATGGTGGCACACTCCTTTAATCCTAGCCCCCTGGAAGCAGAGGCTGGTAGATCTCTGAGTTCCAGGCCAGCCTGGTTAACAGAGAGAGTTCCAGGTCAGCCAGCACTGTACAGAGAAACCTTGTCTTGAAACAAAATAAAAAACTCAATCTAAAGCCTAGAAAGATGGCTCGGCAGGCAAGAGCTCATATTACTCAGACAGAGGGCCTGGGTCTAGCTCCTAGCATGCACCACATGGCAGATCACAGCTGTCTGTAACTCCAGTTTTGAGGTACAATGCCCACTTCTGACCTCCATAAGCACCAGAAACGCATGTGATGTGATACATTCAGGAAAAGCACTCTTACATATGAAATAAAATAAATATTAAAGTTTCTTTTCACTCCTTTCTTGCATCCCCCTTTCCCTTTTCATTAAAAACAAAACAAACAAACATGGATCTATAATTAGGCAATAAAAAGAAACATATCTCTAGGGACTGGTTCAACCTTTTCTTTGTCACTGGGGTGATAAAAGAAAATGCCAGTGATTAAGTTTACACAAGAAATCTGAAGGTAGAGCATGGCCACCTTGGTAAATTGTCTGAGCAGTTTGTTTTGCTTGTGGCTGATGGCAAAATTAATTAGCAAGGATCGAAAGAACTAGAGTTCCAGGGAGTCACTCTGACCTAGATACAGATGTAGGAACCTTTCTAAAAGACTTCTGATAGAAGTATAGATGGCCATGACCCATAGTCTCAAAGGCTGGGTCAGTGAAGGAAGCAGTCAGTCGGCTTGTGTCTTTGGTGGAGAGGCAGGGCTGCAGCGGCACAGGGCTTTGTGATGGACCACGTGAGCACTTTGTGGTGGGGAGGCATCAAGGTCACAGTGGTAAACAGTGTGACGCTACCATTAACACCCAGTGGGGTGCAATGCAGCCTACTTGAGGCTTTGACCCCAGGGACACCTTTTCTACCCACTTAAGCTAATTCTCAGATTCCATCCTTGGAATTCACTCCTTGTTCAAGGTCAGGAGAAGATGATATCAGCTAACTCATTACTTACATGTCTTTATTTTCCAAAATAATGAAAGAAGAAATGGTGCTGACCCCACCTATCTATGTGAACCGTTTTTAAAACTGATTTTCCAGTTATATCTGAAAAATCAAATCACTCAAATAATTAAAGTCACTGGAAATGCTTGTCATGCCTCCCCAGTCTAATCTGATGGCAATTATTATTATTATCGCTTGGAATTGGATACACTTAGAATTCATAATTTTAATTATGTGCTTTTAATTATGTGCCAAACTGTTTGCAAGTGTGAAACATCCCCTAAAGGCTTCTGCACCACCGCTCATTCACTTAGGATGACTTCCCAGATCACGCATGCTGCTGAATATCCCGACTACAGAGCTGGAAGGAGAGGCACCAAAGTAAACACGCCACCTTTAAGAGAACTGCCACGGACCTTCTCACACTTTGTCCACAGACACCCAATGGTTACTTTGAAGTAAAAAACAAAGGTTTAGTTAAAGTCAGCTCTTAAAAATCACAAGCAGGCAAAATGACTCCTGGGTCTCATTGGCCTTGTCCTGAAGAGGAGGAAATACTATCACATGTATACGACATGTTGTACTACACAGCATATGTTATGAAAAAAAGTGTGACTTTGTAGGATATTATTGGAGAGCAAAGCAAACCATGAGAACTAAAGAGTAGAGGGAACCCACATTAGCATCTCCACTGTCCTTATGAACATCACATGCTCCCATCTTCCAGCCATAGCTCTGTTAAAGATTCTGCCGAGAAACTTCATGCCTCTTTGTGTCTTCACATTTAATTGTTCATATTTTGACCAAACACTGTATCAGGGAAGCCTTTCCTGAACACCGGTGTCTGCTACTTTTCTCAATGTGATGTAAAACACCCTGACAGAAAAAGTGTGTGGACCCGTTTCTCTGGTTCCCAGTTGGGGGCGGAGTCTGCTTTAGAAGGACCTTGAGGCTGTTGTTCACCTTCACAGTCAGGAAGCAGAGGACAAGTGGTTACTCACAACCAGTTAATGCTCTCCTTTTAATACAGCCCAAGACCCAAGTCCAGGGAATGTTCGCAGCCATCACTGGGGCAAGTTATCCCAGTTAACCTCATCAAGACAATCCCTCAAGATGTGCATGCCCAGAAGCTATCTAAAGAGTCCTCATAGACACGCCTGGACACGTGCCTTCTAGGTGATTTCAGATCCTATCAGTCTGACAATCAACACTCCCATCACACAACCCTACATGGAATCAGTGGTTTCATTTTCTTTCAGTAATTGAGACAATTCATAACCAGGGAGTATATATGTCTGTAGAGTGAATGAACAGTCTTTTCTGAGAACATAATTGAAACTAGCTTGCATCAGCCATAATAGCATTGGTAATAGCTGAGCATCCAATTTTAGTGCCTCTTTCACTGATACTGAGACACACCTCTGCATTTACATCATGGATCTTAGTATTTGTATTTGCCACTCACCTCACCAAACAATTATTTTATAGGCTTGCCTACTGCCAACTCCTGACTAATGCATCATAAATTGGCATGTATACACATATGTGTACGTGTATGCTTTTTCTCAGATACAGAACAATCAGTCTCGACTCCTCATCTGGAGTCCATCCTTAGCTGGCCTGACTTGTCAGGTCTTGAAGCACTGACTGTCAGGGTTTCAGCCCACTAGACACCACATGAGACTTTCCAGCCACATCACCTTTAAGTCTCACAGTGTAGCTAATACGTGCATTTGTATGCCCTGAGGTAACAGAAGTTCCACGCTGATCACTGTCTACTTTTACAGAATAGTCCTGTTGACAAGTACATCCTCTGATGCTGCCAAGAGGCAGATGGTTTTCACACAAAATCTTGGGACTTTTTCACTATTAGAGATTTGTTCTTCATACCTGCTCTCATTTTATGAAATTTTAATAATTGCCTGTGTTTCATTTGACACAGTGGGAATAGAGAGCACAGTGAAATCAAGGCCCATTGGATTATAGAACCTTGAAATGTAAGATAAGGTTTTGTTACATTTTCCTAAACTCTTTCTTGTGGCCCTGCTCCAGAAAGGTCAGGTGATTGAACGTCCAGACTTTACACTGTGGGACTGAATGTTAACCCTGCTTGTACTGCGACGGTGCTGTTGAAATCAGTAGCCATTTTAGAAACATCATTATTTCATTTATTCTGTTTCCACCCCTGAGATCGTGTGTGTGTGTGTGTGTGTGTGTGCGCGCGCGCGCGCGTGTGCGTGCGCGCACGAACATGTGTGTAGACTTTGGATGTAGGGTGTCATTTCTACTCAGGTATTGTCCATGCTCTTTTCTTGAGACAGCATCTCTCATTGTTCTGGTGTTTGCCGATTAGGCTAGGATGGCTGGCCAGCAAGTCCCTGAAGGATGCTTCACCTCTGTCAATTCAACTACAAGAGTATCCCATCACTCCTTCACTCCTCCCTGCACCCCACCACTCCTGCCTCACCCCACCACTCCTGCCTGCACCCCACCACCCCTCCCTGCACCCCGCCACTCCTCCCTGCACCCCACCACTCCTCCCTGCACCCCACTATTGGGGTTTGCCGATCAGCTCCACGTTGCAGGGGCCATTATGTCTGGGTCCGGTGCTATCCCAGACTCTCAATTATTTTTCTAGACCAGACCCCAACATAAACTATTTCTCTCTGGACCGGCATGGAGGCACAGGAATAAAGACACAACTCACATGGCTTTATCAAGAGGGAGATTCTTTCTCAGTGGTACCTCATGAAATCCTGACTTTTTGTTAGGTAGGGACAGCCTGTCTAGAGGGTATGTAATTGCTTTGAATACTAACGATGGCCCAAAAACTTGGCTATCACACCATGTAAAAATTTGGGCCTGCATCTCGCCACTTTGATTTCTAATAAACTCAGGTCCTTGTATTTGCAAAACAAGCGCTTTACAGAATGAGCTGCTTCCTCAGCTTCCTTTCCCTGCAAAGTTTGATTTTTTTAAGATTCTATTCACAAAGAACTGAGTGTCAGTGGGCTGGGATATATTCATCCATACTTCTGGAGGTCAGCATGGACCTAAATATTTCCGTGTAATTTTAAAATGCCAATTCACAAACATGGTTGTAAGAAATCCCCCTACAAATGATGTAATTAAAAAGATGATATGACTTAGATCCACAGCACTCACAGAAAAACCAGGTGTGGCAAGCCATGTATGCAACAGCAGTGTGGGGAGACAGAGACAGGGGTACCCAGAGCTCACTGGCCCCCCCAATCTATCTGAAAGGGCAAGTTCCAGCTTTAGTGAGAGACCCTGTCCCAAACAAACAAACAACTAATGAGAGAGAGAGAGAGAGAGAGAGAGAGAGAGAAGAAAAAGAGTGTAATACACACGTTAACCCTCATGCATGTGTTATATGATTAAGACATTTTATTTTCCTTTGAGTTAATTTCTTTTTGCCTCTCTGCTAAGTTTTATTTTTCTACATACTAGCTGCTCATCCAACCCAAATTTCTTGGCCAAGTATCTAAATCCCTTCTCAGGATGTTGAGAAATACTTAGTTTTCTACAAGCTTTTCCACACCCAAAAGCTGCCCCCACCCTGAGCAACTTCAGCCTGATCTGGTTTCTTTCTGGGCTTCAGATCCAGAGTTCACGCAGGCTGTCTTTCTCCCTTCCTGCCAGTGGAGTAGCTCTGGTTGCCTGTATCTGACTGTCTTTCTTATCTTCTAGGCTGCAGCTCATTCTCTACCAGTTTCTGAGGATAGGCTCAGGAGCAATCTTTTGAAACAGGATACCACCCAAAAGGTGTGAATCCTAGTGTCTGACTTTATTGAAGTTTGAAAGGCTATAAAACTGTCACTGACAGGCTTTCTGGCATTTGGTGGGTGTTCGGGATGCTCTTCAGATGTGCGAGGCTATTCTGGTTTCTCTTTTGCATAGCATCCACATTTTCTCTGAAAGTTTGAGAGTCATCATGAAGAAAAGACTCAATGTGGAGGCAAATTTAGCCATAATTCTGAGAAAACAATAGATTTCTCTAATCTAGAAACATTTATCCTTTGCTGTGGGAAAAATCTTCCCTCAACTTTTAATTTCACTTATGATGGATTCACTTTATGATTTATTCTCATCTGATATAATTTTTCATTAACAGTTCACTGGAGTAAGGATTTTAGAGACATTAGATTCTGTTGGAAGTTGAGTCCAGACTGCTTTCTTTATCATGAAATTGTAATTCAGTCAGCTTTTCTTTAGTGACGTTTGAGAATAAATCATTCAAATGTAATTTGATAAATGTCACGTATGTTTTGTTAGAATTTCCTCTAAGGAATAAAATCTGAGGAGAAATTTTGGAAGTGTTATTAAGGATGGAATTGTCAACATTTTGAATGTGACAATGACTGGAAAGAAGGGGGAGGAAGGACCAGATCTTGACCTGGTGAGCAGTGGCGGCTACTGAAGAGATCCATACTCAATGAAAGAAAACAAAGTGGTGGGATGTTTAGTGTTAATTGCGGATCCAACTTCTGACCTTGAGGTTGAACTTTAATGAGAGTATGAAATACAAACACTTGGTCTTCTTCATTTAGGTAGGCTAAACCATGTGTAATACAGAAGGATGACCGTTCCTCTCATTGATTAGAAGATCATTCTAAAGTCTGAGATTTCACCTCTTGCTGAGGGAAAGGAAGAGAAACCCTGAGTGTCACCACAGAAACAGGGAAACAAGAGATGCTGGCTGATACAGCCAGAACTCTAAGGACCATCCTGAGAGGTCTCTTTAGGAGCAGCAGTGAGTGAATGAGGCCTAAAAGAGCTGCTTCCGGAGTCACCAGCTACCAGGGCCTCCAGCTACCAGAGGCCTCCAGCTACCAGAGGCACCAGCTATCAGGGCCTCCAGCTAACAGGGGCACCAGCTACCAGGGCCTCCAGCGACCAGGGCCACCAGCTACCAGGGCCACCAGCTACCAGGGCTTCCAGGTACCAGGGGCGCCAGCTACCAGGGCCTCTAGCTACCAGGGGCACCAGCTACCAGGGGCACCAACTACCAGGCCACCAGTCTGGTTTGCCTGGAAGAGACAGAGGAGAAGAGAAGGAAATGTTTTAGCACCATTTGTTCAAATAAGAGTGAACCCTTCTGAGAGGCAATTACCAAGTAGATACTACACTTCAGTTTACAAAGCCTTACCCAACCTACAGGTAACAGGATGGTGGCAGGGTCGCAGGCCTTCAATTTTTTACCTGATATCTTTTGGGTCCAGGTGTCACGCAAAGATGGGGATAGACCACCAAAGTCTATTAAAGCAGAAACAAATTTTATTCCAGAAAAAGATCGAAAATAAATCTCTATGGGGCACACAAAGCTTATCTATAGCCGTGACCACAGCCAGAGATCGGACTACTGTAGCTGTAGCATTGGTTTTCAGCCTCCTCTTATAGTAAAATCAGGCACCAGCTGTGGGTCAACCTTGAGGTCAGGCTTAAAGTCACATTACATTTTAAGTTTTACAACTTTTGGTTATAGGATGTTAGGATGTTAACTTAGGATGCTTGTGAAAGCCCGTGGCTGACATGGCCACTTTTCGCTGTCCCTGAAAGAATGCAAGACAGAGAGTAGAGTCACATAGGGGGGACAGTTAAAAATTAATAGAAGACAAGAAGAGAGCCCTATAGAGCAATAGTTAGAAGCTAACCTTTGTCTGCAGATCCTGCCTAGCTGGGAAGCTGGGAGGAAGGAGACCATTGCTAAAAGCAGTACACAGCGCCTATCAGGATGTCTGCTCTCAACGCAGAAAGTGTTTGTTAAAGGTTAACAGTGACTTCCAGCTTTATTTATTAATGTTTTTATCCCCAAATGTGTTTGAGCTTACAACTTTGTATTTCTATATTCCTTGAATAGACCCTTTATTCTTATATTTTATTCCTGGACTCTTTAATGATCATATGCTAAGAACAATTATTAGTCACTAAAATGACTGGGAGTCTGCTTGACTGCCTTGTGAATCAAGTTATCTTATTCTTTCCTATTACTCCCATGAAAAAGAATGTGGCTCCACCAATCTCTAGTCAGGGTAAAACACTACACCTGAGTGAGCAGAAGGCATCTGTCTGCCATTTTAAGATTTCTGTAAAGAGGACATTTTCCAAGGGAGGGAAAAAGAAGAAGGGAGAAAGGAAGGGAGCGGGGAAGAGGAAGGCCGTTTTGCAAACACTGACTTTACAGATCACCTGCTGTAAAACAGGACACTGCATCTTGCTCTGTTACAAACTTCTCAAGGAAATTCTGATAACAGCACAAAGCAGCTGTTTCTATGAGCGAGACAAGGTTTCCACTGGCAAGTCAAGGCCTTGCACAAAGCTGGAGCTGTAACTATGAGAAGAGCTTCTAGGATTGTTGGTACCCTTCCACTCCTAAGAAAGCGTCCTGCTACTGCTGGAACCTCCTGTTCTCAAACCCTCTCTCTTTCTCTCTCTCTCTCTCTCTCTCTCTCTCTCTCTGTATGTATGTATGTGGTGTGCGTGGGGTGTGTTGTGTGTGAGTGTACGGTGTATATGTGAGGTGTGTGTGCATGTGTATGTGGGGTGTGGGGGGTGTGGAGTGTGAGTGTATGCCTGTGTGGGGTTTATATATGGGGTGTGTGTGTGTGTGCAGTGTGTGTGTGTGTACATGTTTTTAAAATATCAAAATAAGAAATTATTAGGCAAATATCAAAAGGAATCCCAATAGGTATTTCCAGAGAACCAAAAGTAATTACCTAAATATTAAAGTTTGTTCTCATCAAATCATTACATATAAACATTTATACTTAGTTAGCTTTAATGTTAAACCAATTCATCTTTTCATCATCAACTGTAGTCACTGAGTAAAATATTATGCTTATTCTTCCTTATTATTTTTCCTCTTAAGAATCTTGAGATTCATCTCAATATTTAAGTTACTAAGCCAGTATTAAATGTTAATGGCTGTAATGATTTCCTCCCTTCATCCCCCACCTATATGTCCACCCATTGGAGTCTCCACTGGATAGTGAACCTGTGAAGAAAGCCCCAGAAGCTCTGACAAGAGTGTGAAGCGCACCGAACACTCTTCCAGTTCAAGCGATCCTGGTTTGTGTGCAGCAGGGAGTGTGTAAGAGGGGTTGAGCTGAGCCACCTCGATTTTTCACAGCTCGATTGATTGGCCTTCAGGCAGCAATCATGCTTCAGTCACTCATTTCATCTTTAAAAAATGATCCATCTCCTGCTCCCCTCAGAAAGGCTGGCAGGACTCACTTTGAAAGCAAAATAGCCCAGGAGTCCCCAGTAGACAACTCTTCTGGGGAATGCATGTAATGGACGCAGTGGCAGGACCAAGCAGGCTGGCATACAGCCTGCCCTCAAGTAGCAGGTCCTCAATGAATTTCTTTTCAAGTTCTAGGTAGTCTAGGTGGGTCGAGCAGCTTGCTTGTATTGTGTCTCTACTATAGTCCAGCGTTAGACAACACAGATATTTCTTTAATTGTGTAGAAGGCTTGCAGTAGTTTGAGTCACATAGAGTGTTTTGTTTTATTTTATTTTATTTTCTACTGTTCTCGTTTGGAAATGAATATTGCAAGTTGGTGGGAGGTTCTCTGGTCTGAGTGTATCCTGGAACCCAGGTTGTTGACCCAAACCAAAAAACCAAAACCAACCCACTAACCAAACAAATGAAAAACCTATCACTGCCTCTTACTCTAGTCAACTTCATTCTTGCTCAACTGTCCTATGATCAAATTCACCTCTCTGGTTGTTTGCATGAAAGCGAATCTTTGCTGAGGCATTCCAGTGCATCAGAGCCAGCTCCCAGATGTGCTGGGACAGAAAGCAGTGTGACAAACCGTTCTTTCCCTTACAGATGGAATGTCAGGTTCTAGCGGGGTTAGGTCCAGACTGGACTAGTCTGAACCAGTCACAATCTAAATGCTAGGGAAATGACCATTGAGCAAAACTGGAGGCTTAGGAAGTGGGATTTTGTGATTGTAAAATTGAAGGTGGAGAATTTGATGAAACAAAGAGTGCAGGGCCTGGTGTTAGATTCCTAAATTGAAGAAGGAGCAAAGAAAATAAATCAACCTCTGGCCAGGTTTCTTAGAAAAGCACAATCCTTTTTGTCAGCTGCTGATGGATTTCTGCTGTGAGAACTGTGCCTTGCCCAAGATGAACAAACTGATGGTGAATGCAGCAATCTCCAGCCCCCAGCGTGGTGCTGTGCTTCCCAAAGCCAAGAAGCAGAAAGGCCTAAAAAGAATCTAAAGCTTTATTCTCAGGATATTCTTTCAGCATCTTATGTGCAGATCCAAAGTTCTGCATTTTCAGTTTTCTGGAGAGGTTCTTAAGCACCTCATGGATTCTGGTCTATATTGGAGAACATTAGACAGACTGTTCTCTTCCAGTTAACAGCGATATAATGTAGGGCAATATAGAGAAAGACTGCGCCAAGAGTCAAATTTCTGAACTCACGTGGCCAGCCAGCCAGAGGTCAGTGAAAGGAAATGAGTAGGGGCAGGAGGGAACCACTGGCTGGTCTCAAACTGTTGGTGGAAGGGCAGTGAGTTAGACATTCTGCTGAGATTCCAAGAGGACAGCCCCCTAACGTGGGGTCCAGCCTTCAAGAAAAACCAGTTTTCTGGGAAAAGCAACACTGGAGATAAACAGAGAAGGAGGGTGCCCAAGAGGACTGATGTGAAAGGGGACTTAGCAGGGACAAGACACAGCAGAGAGTGTGATAGCCTCACTGGCTAGGTTCTGAGTTTGAGAGAAACTCTGGGTCAGGATGGGGCAGAACAAGGGCGGAGAATGCTTTTCTGCTCTGAACTCTGTCCCTCCTTACTCCATTGAGCACTTAGTTTCGATCCACCCCTCATCCCCACCTCACCATTTTCCTCATGACTCCCTGAAAGAAAAATCATTTCCTCAGTTGTCCCACCAAATTTGTTCAAAGACACAGAGATAAAGCAATTCTCAGTTCCTCAACCAAGCCTATGCTTTATCCCTGGACTTCTAAGAGATTTGGTAACTTGACAATGAAAGGAATAATAAATCGCCTTACTTTTTAACACAAAGTGCTTCCATATGAATGGGAGGCTTGAACACTTCATTAAATATGACAAATTCCTAGCTTGGAGTGAGCACAGGAAAATCTCTAACAGCAACTAAGGAGTTAACAGAATAACATCCCCTCTGCTCCCCAGCTGTTATGTGCTCCTTGCAATTCCTGGGTAGTTTGCCTTTCTCTTCCATAACTGCAGGAAGGACATCTTTCTTCAAGGGGTCTGTTGCTGGCTTGTTCAGCTCATTCCTCATTATTCTTTCCTTGAGGTGACTGGCAGGATTCCCCTCCCATCCTAGGAGTTGCAGTGAGCTCGTCTATTCTATATTAATATCATGAGCTATGGAATTTCCATGTCACAGCATGGAAGTTAAAGACACAAGAGTTTGGGGCCAGAGTTTGTAATTGAGGCCTGTAATTGGAAGTTGGCTATCTCTGTTATACCAGACCTTGCTGAGTCTCCTATTTGGCGATGATAATATGGAAATGTATTGGAAATTATGAGGATTATACCTACGAAATATATAAATTATACAAAACAAAGAAAACCTTGGTGTTACAATTATTGTCTCATGCAGTTGTTTTCAAATCTAAGATAGTTTCAAAAGAACTATCTGAGGTAGGCATGTCACTAATTTTTGGCTCTCTTCTAGAAGAGGTAGGAGATCTACCTGAAATTAGAAAGCACAAGAGTGGTTACATAGACAGTGTAACAACTCCATGTCCTCTGTGGAGACACAGGACTTAGTTGGGCATTGAGGTAAGGTCTCCAACAACTGGCCCATCCTGCTAGAACCCTGTGTTCCAAAGTCCTGATATACTTCTTGATTACCTAAACCCCAGGATTTTCTTGGAAAGCAAGTTTCCTGCCTGGTTTTTGCCAGAGCCATTTGCGGGGTGGGTGGGATAGATTTTACCTATGTGGGCAGTACACAGAGGCCTCTGCTCTGCACACTGAAGGGTTAACAATATCAATGTTCCTAACTGGATCCTACAAACAGAAGTCCAAGACTAACTGGAAGTCCCCATTCGAAATGGAAGTCCAGATCTTCTTGATCTGAAACTATAAGCCTCAAGACAGAGATAATAGGCAGCCAAGTCATGCCTAAAAACCTGATACATGCTGTGCTGGCTGGTGAGGATGGACTTCAGTTTAGCTAAGTTATAAAGCCAATGGACTTGAAAGAGCTCACTTCCTTTATTACACCCTTTTTATGCACAGCATGATCTATGCTGAACGACCCAACATTGAGCAAAATACACAAGCTTCCTCTTGACCTTGATTCTGAAATGTATTGCTTGCTTTTCTTGTTCATGCAACAGAAGCAACATAATGCAAAGGAGGTTGGTATGGGCTTTATGAGTAGAAGGTACAGTCTGTCGTCATGAGGAAGGCAAGGCAGCTGGGAGATTCTCTTTGTAGTGATGGTGGTGTGTATGTGGTATGTGTGTGTCTGTGTATGTATGGTGTGTGTATGGGGGGCTGTGTGTATGTCTGTGTATGTATGGTGGGGGGCTGTGTGTATGGTGTATGTGTGATGTAGGGGTGTGTGTGTGTGCATATATGTGGTATGTGTGTATGGTGTATGTGTGTGTGCATATATGTGGTATGTGTGTGTATGGTGTACATGTGTCTGTGTGGTGGTGGTGGTGGTGGTGGGAGGGATGGCGATGTGGCTTATCCTTCTCCTGGTGAGCCAGTAAAGATCTCTTCAGCAGAAGAGAGAATCTCTAATCTTCAAAGATCCACCCTCATGACACAGGCATTCTCCACTGCCTTCCCAATTGTGCCATACTCTGGTGATCAGATGCTTAGATGTGTGGGTTCTAAGGGCATGAGAGTTAGACAGACAGTCTAGGCTTGCCCAGATGTCAATGGAGTGGAGGGCACCTTCAGCGCTGAATCATTTGATGGGATGTGTTGAAAGGTGAACCAAAACCAACCCCAAAGCTGAAGATAAATCTACAGCTAGGAGAGAGGGATAGGCATTTTGAGGAACTTCTCTAAGGAGTCCTGCTTTTAGAGAAGTCGAAAGACAGGCTGAGAAGACGGGGGGAGGGGTGGTTTAGAAGGTAGAGAAGCTGCATCCTGTGTTAGCAACTTTTTTCTGTCTGTGACAAAATCTGTAAAGAAATAATTAAGGAAGAAGCGGCTTATTTGCCTCCCAGTTATGAGTGATACTTGTCCATCAAAGTGGGAGCACAGGCTGCAGGAGCACATGGGAGCTGTCCACCTGCCCCACTGCCTCTGCAGTCTGCAAGCAGGGCACGGAAGATGATTCTCAGCTCACCTTATCTTTTGCATTCGCCTTGGGACTCTGGCCCATGCAGAGACTGTCTCCTGCATTCAGGTGCATCTGCTCTGCTGGGTCAGACACGGAGGTGGTTCCCACTAGGATTTAACAGCTCGGCCATTGTGTTGGCACACACATTTAAAACTATATTTCTGAGTCTGAGGAAAGCCAATTTCTATGACAGGTGAGAGCAGAAAGAGGAAATCCCAAAGATCTTATTTTTCTTTCACTAGGTTCCTGGGCCAGGGATATAAGTCAACCTAGGGAGGACTGGCAAATCAGTATGTTTGCCAGCAGAGGAAGACACTGGAATCCCCCACTGAAGGTTGTCTGAGGGACAGGACTGTAGCAGATCTCATCTGTTTTCTTGTTAGTAAATTTAGATTAAGTCAATGGCAAAATCCTGCCTTTTCTGGGTTCGCGGTGGAGAACAGCCTAGAACAGTGATAGAGCAGTGCCAGGTGCCAGTTACTGCGCTGGTTCTGCAGTGCACCAACTTTGTGAGTCATCAGGTGCCAGCTACCGAGCTGGTTCTGCCGCGCACCAACTTTGTGGGTCAGGTGCCAATCACCACAGTGGTTCTGCCATGCACCAGTTTTGTAATTCCGAGCAAATGCATTGATGGACCTGAGCTGCGGTTCACTCACCCGTGAAGTGCACAATGAAATCCCGCAGTGTCTATAGTGGAAGAGCCTCAATTTTCTCATTTTGGGGTTTGACTTCCCAGCTGATGCTCCTGGCCAGCTCTGGCCAAGGTTCCAAGGGACAGTCAGGTAAAGACCCTGATTACCACTGCCCACACTCTCGTCCATACCTTCTGTGGATGTGCATGACACCTGTGTTCTCCAAAGGCCTCTTTCCATGCCCAAGTTAGCACAAGCCCTTTGTGTGTCTTCAAGACTATACAGAGACTCTTCTTAGAAGATCCAAGAAGAGACATAAGAAATGGAGGGAAGGGCTAAGGGAAAGAACTTAGAAATGCATTCGGAAAGTTTAAAATGTACTAGGAAGATGACCTACTTTTTTTGTAAGACATTTTCTTTCCCCCATAAAACAAAAAGTTTAATGGTAGATTCAGTTATCATATTCAAACTAAGTTATTTTATATGATTATACTTACATTACATTTTATTTCACGATTCCTCTAATGTTTGATGTCACTCTACCCCTTTCATGCCTTCTGTTATCTAAAGAGAAATGGATGCTGTGGAGAGGGCTCCCAAGGGTCTCTACTGAAGGGACCCAATGGTTTCTTTACCGAGTGGTTGTGGCAGTGAAGGGCATCCATGTAACAAGCTGTTTAGGGTCCTAGCTTCCACAGTTGGTACCTGGGCTCTGAGGAGGTCACGTGACTGCCAGAACAAAGAATGATGTTGGAAGGATGATTCAAAACCACACTCTGTCCCTTGCTCTGTGATTTTGATGCATTCGCTCAATTATCTTTGTTCTATCAAGTGGATCCACTCTAGTCACTGGTACAAATCACCATTGTTATTTAAAACCACGAGGACCAGGAAAATATCGTATTCATAAATATCAAACACTGTTTCTTGTGCGGGTGGGGTGGGTGTGTGAGGGTGGGCAGGTTGATGGATAATTCTCACACATCTAGTTGCACCAGGAAGAGAGCCAAGAAAACAGTTACTTCTGCTCAGCTTTTATTTTAACAGAGAAGGTTCTGGCTGTTTTGCAGAGAAGATAGGAAGCTGTGATGGTGTGAGTTAGCAGACAGGATCCAGGTGAGAGATGGAAAACAAGGCAGACTACCTTGGCAGGCGTGGAGGTGAAGAAGGTAAATCAAAGTGCGCTCACCCTTTCCTTCTGCTCAGTGAGACTCCAGACTCCTTGATGAATCATTTCCCCCATCAATCCCCAGGTTCTGTTTGGTGGTGACAGAGAGAGCAATAGCAGCTTGTGCTGTATTTACAGATATCATCAATTCTCTGTGCCTTTAATCTTTTTCTTCAGGGGGAAGGGATGCAACTTTTTCTTGTTGTTTCTCATGGAAGGCTGAAAGAATTAAGCTATATTACACCATCCTCCATGGAGAAAAGGCAGCAGCACCTTGAAGGCAGCGGTCATTTTGGCCCGTTCCTACTTGGCAGCCATCCTTTCTGAGAACAGGAGTTTATGTTTCTCTAATCAGGGAGACAGAGTTGCTGTGCGTTGCCTGATGTGTTAAATTTAGCTGCAACTTCTGCCTTTTCTATGCGGATATCCAAGTTCAGGATGAGGCCAGCTTTTGTGACAGTTTTGCAAAATGAGTTCTATTCTATAGTGTGAAAAACAGACAGATAAGGCAAGCTTCTGTATTAGAAAGGCACACCCTCGATTCTGCTCATATCACCTAGAAATGTTGCAACCTTGGGTAAGCTGAGTCCAAGTTCTTCAAGTCTCAAGGGATGGTGGCGTCCCTTAAAAGGATAGTGATGTCTTTAAAGGGACCATGATGTCTGTTAAAGGGATAGTGGTATCTGTTAAAAGGAATGATGGTATCTGGTAAAGGGATGGTGGTGTCTGTTAAAAGGATGGTGGTGTCTGTTCAAGGGATGGTGGTGTCTGTGCTCTCTCACAAATCTGTTGTGGAGAATAAATGCAGCCAACTCTAAAGTCTGCAGCATAAAGCTGAGCAGGCTGTGCTTGCTCAACTAATATCCATGTTCCACACCTCTTCTCCTTCAATGCTCTCTCCTCTCTCTTGCAATTACCTCTGTTCTCAAGGTCCCTGGGTTCCCAGGCACAACTGAGGGGAAACAGACTCCAAGCCAAGAGCTGCTACTCCATGGTCCATTCCTCCACAGGCCAGGATCAATTTTTCACACTCTTCTTCATCTGTCTTTTTGTAAACAATGGTGATGGTGACCACAATCTTATGGAGGCCAATGGGTCAAAAGAAGAAAGTGAGAAGGGAAAATTGTTGCCAGGACCCTTATTTCCTGTGTCTTCTTGAGGAAACCTCCAGGGACTGTGAGAATGAACAGGTTTTCTAATTACAGTTACTCTAGGCTCTTGGGGGTGGCACTCAGTGATAATATTCCAAGAGTATAATGTTTTCTGTTCTTAGTGGAAACATTCCCATTTTCCCACACCCTTCTGAACACACCCATATAAAATGATACAGTCATTCTAGCTGGTGTGAGGTCACACATTCTGGCGATGAGCCTTTCCTTGAGGCCAGCGAGGCTGAGCACGTCTGACCTCTTCTGCCATCTTTCATCTGTGCTCTTTCTTGGGGAATATCCATCTAAGTCCTTTGCTCACTTTCACATTGGTTTTCAGTTTTTGCTTTTCTAGTTGAAGGATTCCCTGACATAATTAGCAAATTAACCATGCATAAGATAGTATGGCTTGCAAATATTATTTTCTGTAGGTCATCCTTCTTTAACTCCCACCCCACAGGGTGGTTTGATTCTATTTGTTCATTTTGTTTTTGTTGTTTTTTTTTGATGACCTTTCTAAAATCAGCACTATGGAAAGTTTTAGTCTCTGTTTATTTTCTGATATTTAAGTCTGTCACCTAGTTTTAGTTGATTTGTGTAGAGTAAAATTTTACGATTGCTGTAAACGCAATATAGAAGCCCCTCAAACAGCCACAGCAGCAAGAATGAAGCTCTGTTTGATCAGACGTCACATTTCTGGGCATTTATTCCAAGGACCTTGAATTATGGTCTACTAGAGATATTTTCACTGTAGCAATCATTTACATTAGCCAAGATATAGAAGCAGTCCACTAGAGTACATACACATGCACATGAACATAATCAGACGTTTTAGAATATATTGCCTATGCCACTCCTGGTGTCCTTTAGGGATGCTATGCTAACTGAGGTTAAATAAGGACTATATCATAGTCAAACTGACAGAAGCTGGAGGTAGGTAGGGACAGAGGTTGCCAGGGTAAAGTAAGGAGACAAAGCTTCATCATGGAAAATGGTGATGTTCCACATTATCAACATATCACATTTACGTATTTGTTAAGAGGTAGATCTAATGTTGAGTTCTTACTATAAACTGGAAAAAATGCACAAAAAAACCCCAAACTATGGCAGTTATTTCTCCCACATTCATTCATTGCTATTAACAACAATAAAAATTACATTAGGTATTTTATAATAAAAAATAGAAATACATTTGGCTTATAGTCAAGAGGGTGGTAATCAAAAACATGCCACCTAAATCTGACCATGCTCTTCATGAGGGAGTAGGTTTTCTCCTTCCTCCACGTGAGTCCCAGGGACTGAACTGATGTCACCGGGTTTGGGAGCAGAAACCTCTCCCTGATGAGCTGTGTTACTGGTCCTCACATTTAAAGCTTTGAAAACAAAAATAAATTGTTTTATATTTTCATTAATAACTTCGCAAAATGGACTTTAGAAAAGTCTCTGTATTTGGCCCGAAATATATCTATCCATCTATACTGCTTTAAGTAAGCCAGTAGAATGTGTATGGAGACAGCTCACAGCAGAGGAGTTTGTTGTCCTTTGGAGCTCTCATTTAGATCAGACAAGTACTCCTCAAAGGCCCGCGCAATAAAGACTTGATCGCCAACTTGGGGTTCTGTAAGGAGAAGGTGGTAGAATTTTAGGAGACAAGGGGTAGCTGGATAAGGTTTGGTTAACTGTGGCATGCTCTTGAAGGGCCCATTGGGACCTGGTCCGTTCCCAACCCCCTTTGCACTGTGACTACCAGAGGTGAACGGCTCATCTGCTCATTCTGTCAGGATGTACAGGCTTAAAGCACAACCCCAAATCTCAGAAACTGAGAAGCAATAAAGTTTTTCGCCTATGTTTATTATTTCCGATATTTTGTCACAGCGGCACAACAGATCCAGTTCTGCTATCACAGTCTTAATTTTACCCCTACAAGAAGACACTCGCAGTTTCTTCCCACCCTTCACCAATGTCTTCATACAATCAGTGATGAGACATGTGCAAGTCAGAACTTCTGCGCAACAGACAATAGTTAGCAAGCAAATGCAGCACAAGCCTTTAAAGTGGAATTGAGAGAAACAGCTGCAAGCTGAGCTCTGCAGTTGTGTGCTCCCAAGGAAACCACAGGCAAACCAATAAGAAATTGCTTCCTTTTTTTTTTTGTGCTAGGCTTACCAAAACTACTTCTTTCAAAATAGTTGTCTTAAAAATGTACAAACTATCCAGACATGCTTCAAGCAAATAAACCCACATTTGTGTTGTCTCCTAAGAGGTTCAGATCAAAACTAGTTAGTGTAATTGTCTCTGGCTTGGTTCCTAGTCAGGACTCAGCAGCTGCTGGCATTAATGGGTATTTTTCCTATTTTTGGCTCCTAAGTGGACAGACATGATTACCTAAGCTAGGGCTGCTTCCTGTAGCCAGTGTAGGTACTAACACTCTGACATGCTGACCTCTGCTATAGGACTGCTTCCTATAGCCATTGTAGATGTTAGCACCCCGACATGCTGACCTAAGTTATAGGGCTGCTTCCTATAGCCAGCGTAGAGATTAGTGCAGTGAGAAATATTTAGTAACCCAGACTTTCCTAAAGCTCTTGCACTCCTGGACATTTGCTGGGGCCATATGGTGGTTAGCAGAACCACGTCAAATGAGCCTTGGAGAGGCAGAGACCCAAGCATCGCATGTCCTGAGGACCTCATGCTATTACCGAGCAGAGCTTTGCTGATAGTCCCCATGGTCACCACAGCCCTCATCATTACAGCTTGTATGAAAACTCTCTGGGGGGTCTCCGGTCCCTCACTGGGCACTGCCACTGGTACAGTAATAGTGACTGACTTCTTCCCAAGCATTGCTGGTGGAGCAGACTAATGAATCAATCACTACACTTGGAAAGAGTTTAGACATGTAGATTGTTAGTAAAGTTAAGATATTTTTGTTGATGGCTTTGATAGAGAAAATCTTGAGGAAACCATTTAAAGTTTAGAAAGGCATACTTTTCTAAATGAGCGAGGGACTCATTGAGGTCAGGGAACAAAAACAATAGCAGTGTGGTTGCTGCAGTTGATGTGTGATGTGGGAGTGATTTCTTATTAATAAAGAAACTGCCTAGGCCCCTTGATAAGGCCCACCCTTAGGTGGGTGGAGAAAACAGAGGAGATTTCTGGGAAAAAGAAGCTGAGTTGAGGAGTCGCCATGATGCTCCCACTCCAGACAGACGCAGGTTAAGATCCTCTCTGGTAAGCCAACTCATGGGCTACACAGAATATTAGAAATGGGTTAGAACAATATGTAAGAACCAATAAGAAACTGGACCTAGCCGGGCCAGGCAGTGTTTGAAAGAATACAGTTTCCGTGTAATTATTTCGGGCATAAGCTAGCCATGCGGGCGGCCGGGTGCTGGGGACGCAGCCCTGCCACTCCTAATTCAACAGATGGTGCCCAGACGTGATGGGCTAAATCCACTTAAAAACCTGAGAAGGCTTAAAAATAAGGGAGAGAGAGTTTAACACAGATTTTTGCTCTTTGTTGATGGCGTGCTGAAGAGAGATTTCCTGGTTCGGCAACAGCAGCA
>NW_026068208.1:732769-733516 GCF_014885135.2 Alexandromys fortis
GAGTCGCCATGATGCTCCCACTCCAGACAGACGCAGGTTAAGATCCTCTCTGGTAAGCCAACTCATGGGCTACACAGAATATTAGAAATGGGTTAGAACAATATGTAAGAACCAATAAGAAACTGGACCTAGCCGGGCCAGGCAGTGTTTGAAAGAATACAGTTTCCGTGTAATTATTTCGGGCATAAGCTAGCCATGCGGGCGGCCGGGTGCTGGGGACGCAGCCCTGCCGCTCCTATTTCAACAGATGTGCCCTTTTTGCTAGGAAAGTGTGGTGACCAAAGGTGATGCTTAATTCCTTATACCTGTTTCTACTCTCAGCTTCTTAATATGATCTAACAAAAACTTGTTGATGAGTGGGTATGTGCCCTGAGGATTTAAACTGGAAATGACTGATTTTTTTATATATATAAAAGTTTAGATCTGTGATTGTTTTAAGATGTTTTATAAGATTGCTTTTTGAGATAAATAATACAATGATTGATCCTTTCTTTGTTTCTGAAAAATGCAGCCTGTCAGTAAAAGAACAGGCTGAGAAAAATACCTTGCTTGCTTACACTTTGTGAATCTATAACAAGTTGCTTAGAAGTCAATGCATGTGGGTCCTTGGGGATAATTTGTTTTTCACCTGTAATATGTGAAATGTTTAACCATGAAAGGGAAATGGGAAACATGCTGTTTTTTACTTGTATTTGTTGTAATCATTCACTTGAAAAATAGAATGTAACCACACTGTAGTTTTTTTTT
>NW_026068208.1:739987-749623 GCF_014885135.2 Alexandromys fortis
CCCCATCCTCTCCCCCTCCCTCTCCTATCCAAAGAGCAGTCATGGTTCCCTGCCCTGTGGAAAGTCCAAGGTCCTCCCCCCTACGTCCATGTCCACACTGTAGTTTTTATACTGCTTGAAAGGTTTTGCTGGGGTATATAAACAGTAAGGAAAAAAAAAGTTAGTTAGAAAGAAACCACCAGGAAAAATGTAAAGGGAACCAGGAAAGAGGTGAAGGAAAAACCAGAGAGACCTTGACAGGTTGAAGGCTGTGTGTGTGCTCCCCATTTTCTCTGGCCCCAGAGGATTAAGTTTTACTCCCTCAGATAAAAAAGTCATCGTGTGATTAGTGATTAGTGATCCACGCCTCCCCTTCAGCTCCTGAGCTGTCCAAAGCTGGCCTATAGTAGCAGGCACACACAGCTCTTCATTTCTGGTATTTGAACAGACAATTAGAAGCATCATTTAAAAATAAGAGGAAAATTAAGTAAAATTTTAAAGTAATTTATTAGGTGAAGCGTGCACTTGTTTACTAGAATGACCCCATGAAGTCGGTGTGACCCCGTGGACATCCTGTAACCGTACAATGCCGTCCTCTGATCCGTGGAGGAGTAGCATTCAAAGCCAGACTCTGCCATCCTGAGATTGACTCATTTTCCCAGTCACCTTTGAGTCTGTTGTTGAACCGTGTTTTTTTACAAGGACTTGGGGCAGTGTGTAGGCTGTCCTCTGCTTGCAGATTCACAATGTACACCCTGTAACTGTGACTCTACCTCATTCATGACATTTCTGTGTGATTTTTATGAATTCACAGTTGGTGAGTTCTGCATTCCTAAAATTGTTTCTTTGTTTTTTTCCTATGGACCCTTATTCCACTACCCTGATCTTCTTTCATAAAGGCTATTTGTAATCTATATAGTACACTTTGTGAAGTGGGGCAGTGACTCAGTGTTGAATATTTGAGGACAGAAAGAGTAGGAAGGAAGAGGAGAGGGAGAGGAAATGGGAGTGGGAGCAGAATACAGAGGGCGAGAGAAAAAAAAGACAAGAGGGAAAAGCTTGTGACGTAGAAGGAACACACGAATGGACTTGACCAAATACTTTCAGAACAGTATCATAATAAAACTGCACATTTAATATGGTAATCGTTTGAAGAAATTTAAGTAAACGCCAGGTCTCCATTGTAAGTATTCCAAAGAAACAGCAGCTCTCGGCAGGTTTTGAATCCCTGGCGGGGGCCCTGAGATGGAGAAGATGCTTGCTGCCCTCCCCGAGGGACCCAAGACCCTGTGGGCTGTAGGGAGCGCATGACAAGTGGCCTGGAGTACCAGTGGCAAGACGCAAGAGTGCAGGGTAAACTCACTTGCTCTTGTGACTTCTAGGGACCACCACAGGCTCTTAGATGCTGCTGCCTAGAGTGACCAAATCCAGGCTCAATTACCTTATGCAGCCTGTGAACTCTTTTGTGCCTCTCTTGCTTTGCCCTTAAGATGGCCAGACAACCTGCAGGAGCTGTTGTGGCTTTAAGGCACACTCCTGACTCACACTGTGATTTTGAAATGTCGATTACATTTTAATTATGTGTAAATTTGTGCGAATCCAAGTGCCAACCAATCAAGAGGGTTGGTTCTGCCACAGAAAGAGTTAGAGACATTTGTGAGTCACACGTTTGGTGCTGAGAATCAAACTCAGGTTCTTTGGAAGAGTGTTGGGTACTTTTTTTTTTTTTTTATCACTGAGACATCTTTCTTGCCCAGGGCCCATAATGGTTTAAATTACTATTTTTGAATGAACTTGCGATAATAAAAAATGGAGATCTAAAATGTCAGGTGTCTCTCTGTCTCTCTCTGTGTATATGTGTGTATGATTTTGTCTCTATACAAGAATACATGTGAGAGGAAACATGATCTGTCTTTCGAAGAATGAACTCACTTGAAGGAAATGATGGGAGGGGTAGAAATGGGTGGGTAGGTGAGTATGGAGGGGAGTTTGCTCAATGTATTATATGCGTTTGTATAAAAATATCCTTTCACAGAGCAGTACAATGTACAATGACTACATGTAATAAAATGTGTGTGTGTGTGTGTGTGTGTGTGAGAGAGAGAGAGAGAGAGAGAGAGAGAGAGAGAGAGAGAGAGAAGGAAAAATGGGAGGAGAGAACGAGAATAAGAGAATTGAAAACACAGAAAGCCCATGGAATCCCATGGCAAAGCAGGAGTATGATTTGTGTGAGGGAAGAGGATGTTTGATCTGAATTGCATGCAGAAAAGCGACTGGCTGGGCAGAATCTGACTGGCTGGAGGGAGCTCTGGATCGGACAGGCATACATAGTAACCTGTATGACCAAGTTCTTCAAGCATTATGGTCAGAGCTGCAAACAGGCTGACTAAAGTGACACAGGCCAGAAGGAAGCAGCTGCTACCTTAGCACAGCTGTTAAAACACTGGTTCCTGCCTTTCAGACCAATAGCTTTGTGCTGGTCCCGTGGAATGTGACTGTGTGAGGAGAAGGAAGGAGGACACTGTCAGACCCCAGCATCCAGCAAGGGCAGGTTATCTGTTGAGTAGATGGTTGGTCCTGACATCATCTGAAAATTGAGATATGTCTGCAGTTGAATAGGAATTCTGTGCAGCTGCTGCAGGCAGCGGTAGGTAGCTTTTCATCCTAAACACACTGCTAACCAATTAAAACACACCGACTTAGAAGACTGGTCACACGTTTCTCCCCAGAGGTGCACAGAATGTGCTGTAATGAGCATGGTCTAGGAAGTTCAGTGAAGTAAACAGATTTCAGTTACTGGTAATGACTTAAAACAAGGCAGTAAAAATGCCACAGCATAGTGTGGTTTTTACGCTTTATTTTTGGCTCACTGGAAACAGTAATTGAAATGACTGGCTGAAATATGACTACCCAATTCTGTAAGCAGGAAGGAAGAGTGGGTAGGAAGTGGCTGGGATTCTTCACATAGTTATTGGTGGCTAAATCCCCCGACCCCCTTTACAATGTGTCTGTCCAGTGAAGACTCAGGCAGCGCACGGCAATATCAGGTTGTCCTCAGCCTAACTCTATTTCATTTTAAAGTGTCTTTTCTTGAACAACGTCACCACGCCTTACAACACAAAATTCACAATAATAATAAGAAAAATTGACTGTTCTATATCCACACAGGCCCATAGAGCCAAAGAAAAATTAAAGCGGGCCTAGTCTGCCAGACTTTAAAACCAGAAATACAAACAATAATCAGAGTAAGACAACAGAAAAATCATAAAGATGATACTTCTACAGAGCTGTAATTAAAAAAAAATACAGCATCCAACTCAACATCTCAAAGGCTAACTCATTTACCAGTTGTTTCTCTCCCCCAGGGGAAACAGTGTGTTACTGACATCTTGTGGGAAGAGGCCAGAAGTGATGGTAAATGCCCCTCCCGAAGCATAGGGTAGTTGTCCACAGAGAGGACTTATGCAGCCTCAAAGGTCAACACCAAAAACCTGAGAACTCCAGCCTTGTGCTTACCATGCTTTTTCCAGAGTGTTCTTACCACGTGGAGAAGATGATTGTTTATATATTATCCAGGACTTTTACCTCCTTCCCAGTCTAAGAAGTAACAGGTGGTGTAATATTATGTAGAAATGCATAAAGCATGGATATACAAATTAATAAATTATTGTTTAGTGGAAAATAATATAATTGATCTAGGGGAAGAAATAAAATATTAACAACGCTTTGTGCATATTGTGTGTATGTGTGCATGCATGTGCATGTTTGTGTGCATGTGTGCATGCATGCACATGTGTGTATGTGTGCATACATGTGCATATGTGTATGTGCATGTCTGCATGCATGTGCATGTGTGTGTGCATGTGTGCATGCATGCACATGTGCATGTGGAAGGATGAGAAAGAACGATCATGAGTTCGAGGCCAGTTCTGTGTACATAGTGAGACTATATCAGAAAAATGAATGGGGTGGGGGTGGGAGAGTGGAGGACATGGGAGGTGCAGGGAAAGAGATTGCCAACCTAGAACCCTGCTTTCTGTACACAACATCCTAGCTCTCTGTCTCCAATGCCTTTCTTTTCCCTCGCACTCCTGACTTGGTCCCAAAGTTGTCTTTGTCTACTGCTTGAATACAGATGAGTTATGCAGGACTGGCTCCTGTATTTAGCCTTCTTTCCTTAGTGTCTGCCTGAGTTCCACCTACGCTAACACAATGATATAGTTACCTACCATGCTGTGTGTGGGATCAGTCTGTCATTTCCTCACTGGTAGAAGAGTCATGGCACCCAGATGAAGGTACAGTCTCTCTCATCTTGATAAGCACTCAGTCTTCAACTGCAGAATGCTTCTTTCTCCACATTCATGCAGTGAAGCCACATTTTCCTAAGGGGGTTGACTTTCTTCAGCGTCATGTTGGTGATCGGAGGGAAGCAGGCTGTGGGTGCAGCTTAGAGTGCTTCTGATGTGCTGCTCCTCCGTGTGCTGAAGCAACCAGTCCTAACCACAGCACTTCTGCCACGAGGCCTTGAAGACTTGCTCATGAGTGGAATCTTTCTCAACTCACTTTTCTTTCAAATTCTGCAGGCACTTGAGGACACTGTATTTGCAGCTTGTGTTAAGACCACTTTCTAAGAACCAAGTCTTTTACACAGTCATGAAGACAAGGACCTTTTTAAAGGAACTATAAGAAGAGATTGATACATCTGGTCAGCAACAGTCTCCCTATTAACAGAGATTTTATATTTGAGTAATTTCTGCCAGAACATCTCAGCAAATACATTTTCAATAGAATGATATCAGCTATTTACTGTCCAGCCTGCAGACGAATCTATACAACCCACCTATCTTTTATGTGTGGCCTGGATTGGCATTCCCAAAACTCACCTGGGGAGACTGCAGAAGAAATTGTCTGACACGCCACCTGAGGGGACAATGTGATGAAGTTGCAGACAGGGGATGCAACAGTCACTCTGACAACTGTGGGATGTGAGAAAAATATGCTGCTTTTCTGTGTTTGAGAGCAGTGACCATTTTTTTTTCTTTTTTCCATATCGTCTATCAAAAGCTGGTTTGAAGACCTTTGAAAAATACTGTTTACCAGTTTGTAAGATGGTACCATTATCTATCTATCTATCTATCTATCTATCTATCTATCTATCTATCTATCTATCTATCTATCATCATCTATCTATCTACCTACCTACCCATCTATCTACCTATCTGAGACAGAATCTCACTTTGTAGCTCAGGCTGCTCTAGAGCTTCCTATGTATGTTTGTCTGAGTGAACTCAGAAATCTTCCTGCCTTAGCCTCCCTAGTGCTAAGACTACAGGCTTGAGCTACCACTCCTAGATCAAATTTTTAAACTGATCTAGGGCTGGAGAGATTGATTAGCCAATAAGAGTCCTGGTTGCTCTTCTAGAGGACTAAGGTTCTATTCCCAGTAAGTAAATGGTGGCTCATAAACATCTGTTCCCCTTGTTCCAGGGACCTCAATTCCCTCTTCTGCTATCAGGCACACATACAGTGCAGATATGTATACAAGCAAACCATCCACAAATATAAAATAAAAATACGTAAGTCAGTACATCTTTATAGTAGTTACAAAAGGGGATCTTTATAAAGTTGGGAATGTTTGACAGTGGTAGAGCAGGACTTCCCTAGCACATACAGGACCTCAGGTTTGAATCCCTATATCATACAAACACACACACACATTTTATGAACATTCCCCAAAACATACATGTATCTAAAAACAAGTATTAATAGGCTTCCCAAATAAACTAAGAGAATATAAGGACTGTTAAAACTTAATATTTACTATAGACCATAGGTGATTAATAATTAATGATTTCCTCAAAATTCCACAATCCCCACACATGGCTGTCAACACATGGCTACCAGCACTCAGCTACCAATCCATGGTATGACCAACACGTGGCTTATGCGTACCTGACAGTTATCAGATGATGTTACTAGGGACATGCCACCCATTAATACTTCACTTGTACCTCTCATGGGACCTTCTGATTTTAAAACAAAGATGCTTTTAACCATGATGCATTGCATCTGTGCAGCCCCAGGAGTAAATCAAGTGACCAAGCTTATTTTTGCAGTCTCTAAGGAAAAGAATGTTAGTTTGGCTTTAGTCTGGAGGAGCTCTTTCCAGAGCAGCACTTTGTGGCATTAGAACTGTGGTTTCCAGCAAATACCATGGAGGCAAAAAATTGGCACCATCAATACCTTATACAGAATGCCTTGTAAAACATAGGTTGCAAATTTTTGTAAATATAAATTATCAAGTGATTTAAATATGGATTAGGAAAAAGCCTGAAGTAGCAATGTAGTCAGCACAGATTCTGTAGCTAGACTGCCAAGGTTCAAACAAACCCCAGGGATGCCATGCTTTAGCTGGGAACCTTGGTTAATATGTAGCCTTGGTGTCTTACTTTTTCACATGTGTAACAAGTTTAAATATAGTAAGTACCTGCTAGGGAGTGGGCTCAGTTAGACAAGTTCTTGCTTAGCATTCACAAGTGGCCCTAGATTTGACTAGAGCTGGTGGCACATGTCCTAGCACTCTGGAAGTGGTGGTACAAGGGTCAGAAGTTCAAAATCATCCTCTGCTACATAGTGAACACAGCATGAGCTGAATGAAACTGTGCTTTTTTCAGTAAATACTCATCTCACAAATCATTGGTGATGACAACATGAATTAAATTTACATAGCAGTTGAACAGTTTCTACTTTCAACAGAAAGCATTAGGCACCATTTCCTTGGACGCTGAAAGCCACCTGCCTAAGAAACTCTCCACTGGAGATCTTCCAGATGTTCCTAATCATAGATGTAGAACAGATTTGCAGAGACGTCTTGTTTGGTTCTTTCCCACACCTGATCTATGTCCTTCTGTTTATATTGTTCAATAGTGCCCAGCATGTAGCTTTCAGAGAAGGGATACGCTGCCTCACAGAGTGTTAGGAGTTCATATATAAAGCATTTACTCTCAGGGACTGAACCAAAGTCAATAAAAAATGACTTCATCTCTGGAGGGCTACATCTTCTGTAAAGGGAACATGATGACCATAACAAACATTGGATAAGGAAAATATCCAAAGGAAGACATTGCAAACGAGTCTAGCATGGTCCTCCCTTTTTTATTTATCCCATTTAAACATGGTATTTTCACCTGACTTCTGCATATCAATAAATAATTCTCCTGTTAAGTGAATAGTGAACGTAGATTCTACAGTAATTGCTATCTTTCTTCTCAGAAGAAAACTGTTCTCTGCTGTGCGTGCTACTTGACAAGCGCCAGTGTTTGTATTCACAGGTTCTGTGAAGCATACAGAAAGGCATTTCTTGGCAGCCTAGGTAACTGCAGATGAAAAGGCCCCAGAGGGTTTCCCCCGCAACAGGAAAATAGGGAAGGATACTGCAGATGGTTGTAGAAGGATTCTATCTCAGGCCAAAGAGGAAATAATTAAGGGCGAGAAAAGCCAGTTGGCTTCGTCTTATTTCATGAAAGAGGGTCCTAGGATTTTGTAAAAAAATCTTCACACACATGCAGGTACAAATGCATGCACACACATACACACATGCAACCACAGACACACAGACACATATGCACACACATACATGATATAGGTATGAATAATTTACATTGATATGGATTTTGCTTTAGTGATTTAAATTTAAGGTCAATTTTGTTATATGTATATGTGTTTCTGATCTTGATTAAGGTATTGTGATTGTGTAGTTCATTTAAAAATGTAATGTATATGGGTTGTTAATGGATAATCATTAATAATAGCCAAGTTTGTAGTCATGTTAGTTAGATTTTCTAGATATTTAGAGATTTATTTCAGTTAGATCGGCATTCTTCATATCTTTCAAAGACTACGGAATATGCTATTTAATGTTTTAATAACTTAGGGTTTTTCATGACAATGAGACATGTCTGCTCCTGGAAACACCAATCTACTTCAAGAAGAAGATGGGCATCGAAGAGGATCCTTATGGAGTGGGCAAGAAACTGCTCTTGCCTGGACTATTGCATAAACTGGACACAAAGAACCCACAGAGAGAGGACTGCTGAACTTGCCTAAAGGTGAGATTGTCTTTCGGGGTTCCTGATTCGTGAAAGAGTCTGCAAGACATTCTGCAGGACACAGCAGATAGTGACTGCCTTCGAAATTTCCTGCTTCACGGAAATGTCTCTGGATACTATGGGCCTGAAAGCCAAAGATGGATGTCCCAGTGGTACAAAAACACTTTGGGTGACTGTCCAGGCAGCGAGATGTCTCTGTCACTTCTAGAGTTTTGGAAGATTCTTACTTGTTTACTTAGGTAATATTATATCCTTCTGGAGTCTTTGATACAGTTGAAGAATAGATAGATAGTTATAGTTGTTTTCCTTTGTTATGATAAAGATAAAATAGATGTAAATATTGTAACTGTAATTCTTGCTTGGTAACTGCTTTGTTATATGTAATTTTACTATGTTAAAGTTAAAGCCTTCCCTTTTTTTGTTTAAACAGAAAAAGGGGAAAAGATGGAGGAAATTCATTGGTTAATTAATAAAGAAACTGCTTGGCCTCATAGGTTAGAACATAGGTGGGTGGAGTAAACAGAACAGAATGCTGGGAGGAAGAGGAAGTGAGGTAAGATTCCATTTTCTCTCCTCTCTGGGGCAGAGGCGATGAAACAAGCCGCCAGGTCAGACATGCTGAATCTTTCCCGGTAAGACTGGTGCTACACAGATTACTAAAAATGGGTTAGGCAAAATATGAGAATCAGCCCATAAGAGGCTAGAGCTAGTGGGCCAAGCAGTGTTTATATAAATACAGTTTGTGTGTTGTTATTTTGGGGCATAAGCTAGCCAGGCAATCAGGAGCTGGGGCGGCAGGAATGGAACCCACAGCTCCCACAACACATACACATGAACACAGACACACACAGAGAGACACATATACACACAGAGACACACAAACACATATACAAGCACACACATACACACAGACACATACTCACATAGACACAAGATACACATACACATAGACATGCACACATAGACACACACACACACAGACACAGACACACACACACACAGACTCAGAGACCAGCCTAAATTCAGCACATAGGAAAATCAAAGCATCATGTACTCAGGCCCTGGCAGTTTAAGGTCTGAGAACTGAGGCTGATCTTTGGAAAAGCCTCTCTTGGGCAAACTGTGAGGTTCCTGTAGGATTTGTTCATGAATCTTCAACAATAAGCAGGAACTCTGTGAGGTAATACGAAGAAAATGCCAAGCATTTCCTGCTTATAGTTCCCCTGTCCTTTGAAAACAACACACATAGAGGAATGAAAAAAAAAAACTGTGTCTCAAGTACCTTCTAGAACAATGCTCCGCTGGCGGGTGAGTGGGTCCCCCAGGGAGGTCAGCCATGCTGTCCTTCTCTTCGGGAGCGCTCTGTGAGCACAGCGCTGCCTCCTCAGCACCCAGAGCACATTGGGTTTCCACATTCAAATGCTGCAGAGACATACTGGAGGGCAGACCACTATTAGATGATTTCTTTTTTGTTGTTGTTGTTTGTTTTTTTTTATTTTTTATTTTTTTAATTGAAAAAAATTTCCGCCTCCTCCCAGCCTCCCATTTC
>NW_026068208.1:750878-846094 GCF_014885135.2 Alexandromys fortis
GATCAGGGAAATGCAAATCAAAACAACTTTGAGATATCATCTTACACCTGTCAGAATGGCTAAAATCAAAAACACCAATGATAGCCTTTGCTGGAGAGGTTGTGGAGGAAGGGGTACCCTCATCCATTGCTGGTGGGAATGCAAACTTGTGCAACCACTTTGGAAAGCAGTGTGGCGGTTTCTCAGGAAATTCGGGATCAACCTACCCCTGGACCCAGCAATGCCACTCTTGGGCATATACCCAAGAGATGCCCGATCATATGACAAGGGCATTTGTTCAAATATGTTCATAGCAGCATTATTTGTAATAGCCAGAACCTGGAAACAACCTAGATGTCCTTCAATGGAAGAAAGTGTGGAATATATACACATTAGAGTATTATTCAGCGGTAAAAAACAATGACATCTCGAATTTTGCATGCAAATGGATGGAAATAGACGATTTCTTAAAGATACCACTTCAGCTGCCTGCTCCCCACATTCAGAGCTGGGGTCCTCAGAAGTCCCCTTTGTGGAGTTTCTGTGGCGATCGGAGGGTCTGGGGGGCCTGGGAGGGGCAGGTGCTGTGGTGCTGCTGTTCAGGAGGGCACTCCCAGAACGTGGGAGTAGAATTTTAAGAGCTGGTGTCTGTGAACTTTGGAATCCCCTGCGGGGGTTTAAAATGCTGTCTAGTCCTGTCCTCAGAAATGACACTTTCCAGTATGGGAACTAGGACTATCAATCCCTCCCAAATGGCTCAGTATTTGTCCAGTCGGCCTCTACTTCTTTCATTCCGATGACTGACATAACCAAGTAACCAAGTAACTTCAACACTCTCATGCTCCACCCCTTATTTTATATTTGGCAAGCAGGTCTACCTTGGGTGGGTCCAGTGACTGCCCTTCCCCTTCTCCATTTATGTTGCTGTGCATTTCTGGAGAATATAACATGATCACACCTACTATTTGTCAGCACGGGCATGCTATAGATGCTATGCTTTCCTCTCTGTTTTTGAGGGCATTTCCTGCCATCCACATATTGGGCATCCTCATGCCTCTCATACAGACTCCTGTAACCAGTCTCCATCCCCTCAGAGTCCTGGTTCACAGTATCCAAGCACTGAGCCACTCTCTTCATCAGCCGCTTTCGGTTAGTGGATAAGCATAACTCTCTCACTTTCTTGTTCTGCAGAACAAATGCTGCCCCCTTGCCTGGCAGACAGCAATGCCGGCATTTCTAAAGGCACACATTCCAGGGCTTTTCTTGCTCACTTCTCCTACTATCTCTGTTAAATTTCACTGTCCAACTCCTCCTGATTCATTCCAGCTTTTAGACCAGGTCTAGAAGGCAGAGCCTCCAGGGCCCTGGCTTACTCTCTGTGTATCCCCGCTGAGCTCAGCCATGTGTTGTCTAACTGTAACTCTCCTCCTATTATAGGCATTTGGAAGACTTTGCCTTCTTTTTAGCTTGTAAATTCCTTCAGAATAGCAACCCGCTTTGCTTTGCTTTCTTTATTGCATTTTCTCAAATATCTAAGATTGAGGATTCAATAAAATGGAAACTATGTTTGTAATTAAAGTAACTTGAATGAAAATCCAGGTAAAGTAAAAGGTTTAATGTTTTGTATACCCAGGAGTTAACCAGCTCTCAACAATTGCTTAGAAGTTCTGCTCAGTCAAGGATAGGGGTGGGTACCTTTAATTACAGCACCCATGAAGCGGGGCAGGACCATGAGCTGCATGCCAGCGTGCACCATGCTGGTATACTGGCTCCAGAAAACAGCGGCTCACTGGACGTCATATAGCTCACCGGACGTCCACCTGCCCATCATGATCAGCATCTTAAATTCAGTCCTTAGTGTCCTAACAACAACAACAGAAAAGAAAAAGAATAAACCACTGTTGTTTCAGGGGTAGATTTCCAGGAAGTTTTTTATCATGTGTGTGTATTGAGTGCACATGTGTACAGATGTGCACGTGTTTATGTTTGCATGTGTTTTGTGGCTATGCTGAGATATAACCTTAACAAAGGACAATAAAAACCTTAAAATGCACACAGCTCATTGCAATAATCATTGAATTCTCATTACTTATTATCATTAATCCAAACAGACTACGTAAAGTGGATTAATAACTTGAAACTAAACTATAAGTAGAAGTCAATTTCTGCCATCATACAGGTTTTCCCACAATGTTGTCAGTTACAGTAGTTACTGCTCCAGACTCTTCAGATCAAATAGCTTATCATACTGATGATGTTTATTTCGGCTACCAGGTTTGGTGATTTCACTGGTTAGTCCAATGGCTTCTGGGTCTACGACATGGTGGGAATGTGTGGACACACTCTTTGCCACATGGCCAGAACACAAGAGAAGAGCAATGCACTGCATTTGTACTGCCATCTTCAACACATGCCCCATAACGAGATGCCTTCTAGTGTGCTCTACCCATTAAAGAGTCTACCATCCTGCATAATGCCATAGACTAGAAACCAGATTCCTAGTACATAGGCCTTTGAAGACCAGTTATTTAAACCATGGCATTTTCTCCACTGGTGCTGGCATCAAGCCCATGATCTTGCTTTTAAGAACCTAGTGTTCAACCCTTTGACTATATTCCAGCCCCAGCATTCAATTTCTGCCCCCCCCCCCCAAGTTAAATCCAATGCAAAATCCAACTGGCTCATCTGTCAGGGTCCCCAAAGTTTTAATTATTCCATCTTTGCTCAAAAGTCTAACTGCAATGTCTCCCCTAAGACTCAAAGTCAACTCAACTGCAAACCCTGATACAATCAAAACTTAGACGAAATTTAAAGTCTTCAGAGAAGCATGGAGCATCTGGTCACACAGAGTGTGCCCTTCCAGGGCTTGTGTAGCTTCGCCTCAGCAGTATTCCTTACTGCAGCCTCTAGGCCGGTTTTTACATGTCGCCTGCAGCTTACCTTGGCAAGAATTCTGAGCCCCTGGTATCTCTAGCTTCATGGCATCTTCACTGCAACTTTGGCTTTGCTCTTACAGCTCCATCAGCCACCTGCAGGGACTCTAATGCTGCCGAACACACCGCCTGGCCACCCAGCCCTTTTTCTTTTTTATTTATTTATTAAAGATTTCTGTCTTTTCCCCGCCACTGCCTCCCATTTCCCTCCCCCTCCCCCAATCAAGTCCCCCTCCCTCGTCAGCCCAAACCCAGCCCTTTTTCTGAAATGTTGATAGAGCCTCCTTTCTCTCAAAACTCTGTCTTCTGCCTGCCTTGTAAACCCAGCATGATCTGGATTGGACCAATGCAGCTTGCACCTAGGTGTACTGAAATTCTGGCTGAACAGCACTGAGGATCTCACCATCTTAGCAAAGGACAAAATAAGTCTCTGGCTGCTCCTGGTGAGCAAGTCATCCCTGGCCCTGCTCTCAAAGGAACTGGAAGACAGGAAGATTGCTGTGAAATAGTTTCTTATGAACATGACAAGGCTGTTGTGCACATGAACTGGTGCACAAGTGCAAGTCAGTCAAACTCCGCATTGATGCAGAGGGACTCGGGAAGCTCCCCTGACTGCATGAGGAGCTTCTGGCAGTTGATGGTTACTGGTGTATCCCGTGGTGAAATATATCCCACTGGGTGGTTCTACTTCTATTAGAGCAGCACTACATATACTCACTGGGCCACAAATTAAAGAACAGTACATGGAGAGGCAAGAGGTATGAGAGGAGTGTGTGAGAGGATACATGAAGTGAGGGAAAGAGGAGAGTTCATGGAGGGGTATGAGGGAGGAGCACATGCATGAGGGCATGGGAGGAATTCTGTGTTTGTTATGGTACATGTACTTAAATGTTCCTGTTAATCTGTGGTATGATTTCTAGTGTTCATGCTGAGAACAATTTCACAACTGCTTGTATATCATTCATTTTTTTCATTCTTCCTCTTAATACGTATTTATGGAGCAATTAGGCAGAGAGATTAAAAATTATCTCCAGTGTTTTTCTATGTCTACCACAGCTCATAAGAAAGACAGGTTTGTAGTTTATCACAGTGAGCATTGGAATTTATGAAAACTCAGATACAGTCTTACAGAAATGTTGAAAGGTGTATAGAGAATCGGAGCACTTCTAGTCTACCACACATTCATAGACCAATAGCTGGAGCAAGGTGCTCTGTCAGACGTCAACTACTTTGTGGTACATGAGCAAAGAAGGGTAGGAGGTCAGTGTTGCCTGCGAGGTAAGCAGGTTTGGGGAAGCCTGGCATTTCCACCTTCCATCTATGAATTTTCTCTGGATTAGAAGGTGTAGGAAGAGGTAAACAACAAGGTGCCTCTGACTCAATTGCAGATATCACACTGTAGGATGATTAGGTGACACAGGATATCAGGGGATGGGCACAGATCTTAGCAGCATGTAAATGAAAAAGTCACTGCCAGGAATGGTGGGCCAGCAGCTTCTCAGACACCTTCCTCCTTATGGTGTAGGCAGTCATTTCCAGCCAGACCAAAGTTTTAAGGCAGAAGAAAGTAACTTACTTAAAATGACATCGGTGACATTTAATCCTATTTTAAAGTCTGAGAAGATTCAGAACCTCGTTCCAGCCTAGCTATGAAGACCTTATCTCAGCGGCATAAATGGCAGTCTGGGATCTGGATGAGGTCAAAGGAGGAAATGCCACAACCAGCCCGGTTTTCTAAAATTCCACAGACCTCATTCTGGAAGTCCCTTTGGCCCAGCGTCAATTTATTTTCCTGTATTTTCAGCTCCTTTTCTTGTTTCTGTCCTCAGGGAGGATAAGAAGCAGACAGATGTAAACCTCTAGATAATGACCCTTTATAAAATTCAGGCTAGTGAACTCACCTCTCAGCCCTTACCTTTCTGGGGAGAGCAGCTAAGGGCCCTGAGTTCCTAGGCTGAACAATAGAAACCTTACATATTCTATTCATAGACCTGTCCTTCTAAACCACTTTGTTTTCTTCTAGTGCCTGGTATCTCCTAAACCTCTTTTCATGTAGCTGAGATGGTTACCCACAGACAGGATGGGTGAGTGTTTTCAAATGTGTCATCATTCCTGGACCCTACAGAAACTCGTCTCTTGGGCTCACTGAATCTGTAAATGGGATCAAGAGGCCTGCTATATTTCTTTGTAAAGCAACTTGTTACTATTGTTCAAGACCAAGGCAACTTTTAGATATATTTTGTGTGGATCCAATTTCTCATATTATGTTTGGGAATTCTCAGCAGTTTTTTTTTTTTTTTTTTTTTTTTGTCGTAGTGATGGAGGTGGGTCTTGTATCTTATCTGTTGCTTTCATTGGTTAACTAATAAAGAAACTGCCTTTGCCCTCATAGGACAGAAAATTAGGTAGGCGGAGTAGACAGAAGAGAATGCTGGGAGAAAAAAGCTGAATCAGAGAGTCGCCATGATTCTCCCACTCCAGACAGACGCAGGTTAAGATCTTCTCTGGTAAGCCACCTCGTGGGCTACACAGATTATTAGAAATGGGTTAGATTAATATGTAAGAGCTAGCCAATAAGAGGCTTGGAACTAATGGGCCAGTCAGTGTTTAAAAGAATACAGTTTCCGTGTAATTATTTCGGGACATAAGCTAGAGCCATGTGGGCGGCCGAGTGCAGGGGATGCAGCCTCGCTGCTCCTATTTCAACATCGTAGTACTTTACTTATTTCTTGAAAGTTCTCTGCTCCTTACTTTGTTCATTTCTAGTGTCTTTTCTCCTTCTTCACTTTCACTTGGTCAATATTCTACTTTGATAGCCAGAAATGGTTCAGGTTTTTGCTTCTCTATATATAGCTCGATAGCTCATACATGCCTCCTTGAAAGAGTCATGGACGCCTCTTTATGTTTCTTCAGAACAGGTTGAGGCAGCTGATGAGGGTTAAGCCCTGCTTTACCTCCAACCAGTCAAATAATGGCATTCGCTTTGACGCAGACACTGTGATAGGCAGGGGCTGAACCTTGTCACTGTAGGTAATCTGATTCTTGCTTTCCAGGAACTTGGGGCCTGTAGCTAGAGGGGTTCATCCTGCTCATTTATCCTAGGAATAGGAATAGCAGAATAGCCTTACAGTATGAAGTAGAAGATGATGGCCTAAAACATGACATTGCCTAAGACGTGGTATTGCTCCCAACTGACCTGTCCCTAAAGGGTTTAAACACACTTTCTTGCTGAATCTGCCAACATGTACCAGGTAAAATAATGTAAACTTTCCAGTATTGTTTTCTTGAAATGAAATCGGTGTTTAATAGTAAGTGTTGTTAGAAGTTCAGCACTGCCATGAGGTATTGAAATAGGCTAAGGATAAACTCTAGAGTCCATACGTGACTAGTATAACTGAAATATGCTAAGAGCAAATCCTAGAGCCCAGAATGATTAGTAACCAAGTGTCAGAAAATAAAAACAATAGGGGCTGGAGGGATGACTCAGTGCTTAAGAGCACTTGCTGTTCTTGCAAAAGACCCAAATTCAGTTCCCAGCCAACGCATGGCAACTCCACCATCTTTAATTCGCATTCCAGGGGATCAAATGCCCTCTTCTGGAATTAGCAGGATCCAGGAATATGCAAAAAGTTCATATGCATACACTCTGGCAAAACATTCATATACATAAAATAAATATAATTAAAAATAAAACCAACAAAAAGTCGTATCTTCCATATGGCCCAAATCCTCCCAATCTCCCAGGATTGTCGTAGGCACAGATATCAGAGAAGCCCTTGGTGTTGGTTGCTGGGACACAATACTTTTCTTCATCTTTCACTCACATGACCTCACTTTTAGGTGGACAATGAGATCCAAAGACTCCATTTCTTGAAATTGGCAGACACTGTTGCTGTGTAGTCTTTGCATCTGTAGATAAGATCTGAGCCCACCGGCCAGTCATTTCCACGAGGGACTGAGAATTTCTTAGTAATTTGTTCTATGGAAACAGAAACTGAGTCTTAATCTGGTAACACAGTAGTACCACGTCAACAGGGGAGGAATTTAAAATGCAGTTATTCAGGGCTATTTCTAGTCTTATGTTTTGAAGACAGACCTGGAATATAGGGAGGCAGAGAATAATAAAGTATGGAAAAGACACACCCTACATTTTAACTCTGCCACACACAGACACAATCATGCTTGAGAAATGACTAATAAATCTTAAAAACTCTGCCTCCTCCCAATCTTACAATAGAAATTACAATCTAATTTTGGGCTAGGCTACATGCTACCTGTGGGCTTCAAGTTGACCATAAGTCTTAGTATATTAAAACAACAACAAAAGTCAAAGAATTTCATTGTGAGCAGCCCAAGTCTTCTAATAAAATATAATGCAAAGGAGACAGGTGTGGAGGAAGCTATCACTGTAAGCCCATTTGGACTCTTTACTCAAGGAGCCTGGGAGAAACTATTTCACTGCCCTGTGCTACAAAATATAAGATAAAATGACTGATTCCTACTTCTTGGGTGAGGTTTGATAAATGGCATTTTAGCTACTCAAGGTGAGTTTTTCTGTGCCATCTGTGAGAACACACAAATTCCAGTTTAGATTTGAGTCCACGACGTAAGCCACATCCTTTATCAGGACTAATAGACCAGAGACCCAAGTGAGACCTCAGAGTCAAGGGTCCACAGTCCATTTGTCAAGTTAATGTTTGGGAGGTTTTGAAACCTCCCAAAGGGAGGCTTTGGTTTCTGAGTCTGTAGCCTTGAGCATTCTTTGTTGGTTCCTTCCTCTTCTGGATCCTTGCTTAGGTTCCTAGCCGTCTTTCTCTTAATTATAGAGTCAATGCCTATGTCATTTCCTTCATCTCTGTTGTATCCTTTGTGTTTATTATTTTGTTTTGTATGGTGGTGGAGGGCAATCAGCAGGCTGTGATGTATAAGTGTGTGGCGACAGGACGCAGACATCTGACAAACTGGGGCCCCAGCTGAGGAAGGAGGACCAAGTTTAGATCTTGACCCAGAATAGACCGTTGTCTCTGATCCAGCTGGCGCGATACTACTCATCTCAGTGAGAGGAAATCTACTCTCACCCCCACTGCCTTGTGCTTTGTGTGCTTGGAATCCTCAAAGACTAAGTGCTCCCTCCATGTCATTGTGTAATAAAGCTCACATTGTATCAAGATACGAGTAATCAGAGGTTGCTGAATTCAGGGGTCCAACTATTTTCCAATCTTGATGGAGTTTGTTGCATATTCACAAAATATAAACATAAAGACAATAACTTTTTCATCATAAAAGTATAGTATATTTACATTGGACATGTTGGAGAAGAGCAATATCAAGAAAAAATTATCACCAATCCTACATTCAAACATAGCCGCTATAGAACTTTATATGCTACAGGGTCTCATGTTTTCTAGACAGATGGGCCTCCAAATTTAACTACCTATTTAGACAGCACTCCAAGGCAACAGTACTGCATGCTGGGATTACAGCCATATAGTAATCAGTTCATGTGGGGGTAGGATTGAGGCCAGGCTTCCTTCTTTCTATGCTCTTCTATTGACAGAGGTTTCTGTGATGCCTGGTCCCATATCCGTTCAGCCCCAAAGAAACACACAGAGGTCTACATTAATTATAAACTGGCTGGCCTATTAGCTCAGGATTCTTATTAACTCTTAAATCCTACATTAACCCATAATTCTTGTCTGTGTTAGTCACATGGCTTGGTACCTTTTATCAGTGAGATATTCTCATCTTGCTTCCTCTATATCTGATGACTACTGCAGACTCAGCCTTTCTTCTTCCTAGAATTCTCCTGTTCTGGTTGCCCTGCCTATACTTCCTGCCTGGCTACTGGCCAATCAGCATTTTATTAGAGCAATACAAGTGACAAATCTTCACAGGGTAGAAGACCATTGTCTCACAGAAACCCTCTTCCTACTGATCTACAGCCCTGCTCAACTTACTATCTCATCAATAAAAATTATTGTGTCTTTTAAAGACATTTGTTTATATTCATTTTGTATTCTTGAAACAGAGTATATTCTAATGGGGTTTTCATATAGGAATCTGTATCAGTTTATGTTATTGCACCCACCATCAACACTGAGGTAACAACCACACCCCCAAAGTTGCTTTACTCCTAATACCCATCTTGAGGGCCTTCTGGCAGTTGGAAGAGATCTGCTTCCAGTCACTCTATGTTTCATGTGTCATCGCATATCTCTTCCATCATAATTCTTATGTGTCCGACTGTATGAACATGAACACATAATAAAGTTCTCTCTGTTTCACAAACACATTATGAACACCTTCTATGATTTTAACTTCTGTCTAAAAATCTGCATTGACAACATCACAGTTTGTTTTATAGATATGCCATAATTTTTCATAAATAAGATCTTCTTATGAAAATTTTATGCTATCTTAATGGCTTAAATATACTTTTATGTAATTTCCCAACTTCTCCAGGATAAATTTCTATTAAAGGCCAATGGGTTCAATGGCAGGCAAATTTTAAAACATTCAATATTTACTATGTGAATATATAATATACTACACACATACACATACACACACACACACACACACACACATTTTGAGACAGGCACTCACTATGCAGCCTGACTGTTCATGAACTCACTCTGTAGACCAGTCTGGCCTCAAACTCACAGAGATCCACCTGCTTCTTGTGTGCTGGCGCTAAAGGCATGTACCACTACACCCAGCTGTTATGCCAATTTAATCTAATAAAATCAACACAGTGAAACATATACCGGAAAAACAATAGTATGGGGTGATCTTTAATCTGTGGGTGGACCAAGGTAAGACACACCTACCTGTTTTCATTCTTGTTTGGTATCCATGAAGCTTAAGTGGCTGTCATTTTTCCCCACGTTTCTGTAGTGTATTCTGTGGTGTATTCCAGATGACCATGGAGGTGACCAGTTTGTTTTCAGGCTGATCCTGATGGTGGGTACATAGGAACAGAAAGTTGAGCATGTACAGATGAAAACAATAAACTCCAGGAGGGGCTTTCAATGCCTCCTGGTTCCATACAGCACTGTTGCTCTACTAGGGCAACCCCTTTCTGCATTGTCCCTGCAGAGCAATGGTGGCAAATAACTGCATGGATTTCTCTCTACCCAGAAATACAAGCAGCTATCTGGAGCCCTCCTTGGTAGACCTCACTGTTAAAGTAGCACTTTAAGATGACATAGCTAATGAAAATGCCAGGACCACCTAGACAACCTTTAAAGTGGAAGGGACCCAAGACCATTTGCAAAGAGGAGTAATACCTCACCTTGAAAGTAGTACCAATATCTGAAACAGATCCTTGTTTTCTAGGACACATTAACTCCTAACCAAAAAGTACAACAGTCTTGGGGAGAGGGTTCTGTCAATAAAATGCTGCTATGCAAGCACAAGGACCGGGGTTCAGGTCCCAGAGCCCACACAAAAGAGCCTGGAATGGTGGAACATTGTTATGATCCCTGTGCTGCAAAGGCAGTGACATGGGGTGTTCTGTGGCTCACTGATAGTTGGTCCAAATGTCTGCATTCTAGGTCAGTGCACAAAAAGGTAGATGGTACCTGAAGAATGAGACTTTAGGTCTACCTTTGGTTTGATGCACACATATATGTGTGTGTGCATGTATACTCACACACAGAGTTGTGTCTGCTCAGACAACACACAACATATTAATAGTATATTACACATACTACCATACAGACACAATGTCAATACAAACCATCTCATATATGTAGTCTCTTAGACACACTCGTTTTCTCATGCACACGTGCACAGGAGCATACATCCTCGACTTTGGTTTGGGTCACTGCAGGAACTCCAGTCCCTCCCCACTCCCCAAATCTGTCCTTCATCTTCCTCTCAGAGAATAACCAGGGAGAAGAGAAGAGCACCCTCAGCTGAGCAGGGGTCTGTCTTGAAGGTTCTGTGGTGAGGCACACCTACTGTTTGCTGCTGTCCTCCACTGTGACCCAAAAACAGCTGCTGAAATAACACTTTCCATGGTTTCCTCTCAAGACCCAAATGCCACAGGGACAGAAGTAGACTAGGCTATGCTGAACATCCACCCTGAAAGGGACTTGATTTAATCACCAGGACACGGGTTATGAGATGATGTAATACTGAGATCCCAATGTTCCACCTTAGTGGTTGTTTCTTTGAGATATCCTTGACTCTACAGCAGGCTCATTCTGTATTCAGACAGTTACGTGAACGTGCCTCTGTGCCCTCTACTCTTTTCCTTAGAGCAAGTTCTTTCTAAGATTCCCAGAGATGATCATTCCTTAAGAAAATAGTGGGTCCACTGTCTTTTAAGATTCTCTCAGTGAGCACGGCCCACTGAGTCAACTAAGCAGGGTTCACATGGGCTCACAGAGACTGAAGCAGCAAGCACAGGGCCTGCATGGGTCTGCACCAGGTCCTCTGTGTACATGTTATGGCTTTTTGCTTGGTGTTTTTGTGGGACTCCTAACAGTGGGAATGGGAGTGTCTCTGACTCTTACCTGCTCTTGGTACTCTTTCCCTCTTATTGGGTTGCCTGTCCAGACTCAGAGGCCTGCTCTTTTCTGACGGGAAATGAGTGGGAGTAGAACTGGGGCAGAGGAGAGGAATGGAAAGAGGGGAAACTGTGATCAGAGGAGAAGCTGCGAGAGAAGAATCTATTTTCAATTTAAAAGAATTTGAAATAAATTATCCAGGACTGGCTACCATCTAGACTGTCAAGGTGAGGATCCAAATTAATCCCAAGCTGGGCCTTCCAATGAACACACTATCAATCCCCCCAAATCACAGCAGGTTTTCAAAAAGTCAGTATTTCAGACACAAATTACTTTAAAGCCAGAGAAAAGTCCTTCCTAGGGAGAGCCTGCATTGCCAGAAAAGGTTAAGTCAAACAGTGCAGGACTCACAAGCTCCTTTCCACACCTGTCTTACACAGACTGTGAGCTCCTGACATGTGAGTTTCCACAGGTTTCTGATAGAAAAGAAAAGGTGCATAAATCATGGTGAACTGCTCCCACCTGCTCCTGGAAAAGACCTCTTTCTGGAAAGTGCTTCAGCCTCTGCTTCCTGCAGGGCTCACATGCTGTTGACTCGACCTTCATTTCTGACACCTATGTCTTCTTTTACAGATTAATACGGGCAAGGCTCTGGTCATTGATCTCTGTCCTTCCTGTAGACATACATTTTAGCTGAAACCTTTGTTGTCTAGTAAACATAGGGCTGGATTAGTACAATGAAATGCAGTTCAGCAGTTTTTAGAAAATTGAGGGCATCAGAAAAGAAATGGAGAAAACTTTCTGTTATGGATACAATCAAAGCCCCAGATAGCTACATGATACACCCTTGAGAGTAAATTTAGATGATATACTGTGTTGTCATCAATTTTGATGTTCACAACTCATGATATCTGTCATTTTTCTGAAACGACTTCATTTTTACCTTGAGTCCAGTATGTTGGGAGCACAGCACAAAAATCCTTGAGCTCACAGATCTCTGGAGAAACCAGGAATGGTAAGCACACAGGATTGCATTTCCAATGGGAAAGAGAAAAAACCCATTCCTGTATCCAGAAAGCTGAGAATTGGAAGTGATTGGTAGCCTGGTGATCTGTGTTATCTGTTGGGCCAGGCCATACCAAGCTCCTACAATCAGGACTGGAGGTTACTAGTAACCTAAATGGCCCTCATAACCAGAGGCTCCCCAAGCTCTCACAACCTGGATCAGACATGTCTAACAGCCCAAACGACCCCTATGCTATCTGTATGTGAGACCAGGCCAGATTTTTCCTTAGGCCCAAGGTGGTACAGGTAGCTATGTCTAGAACCCATCTTCTTTAAAGAAATGGCATGTGTCCTGAGTTGGGTTTCAATATAATTACACTTCATTATGCAACAGAGATTGTATTATACTAGGAAACTTTTTCCAAATTATACTCCAGGCTTAAATACATTTGGGAAAAACAGCCTGTATTAGATCCCCCAAAGTCTGATCCAGTTTGACAAATTCAATCTGCACCTGGCTTTTCTTCTTATCACTCTGCAGAGTTGGCTTCCCTGCCTGGACACCTGCATGGACACCTTTCCCACATCAGAGTGTTTCTAGGCTTCTTCAGGGCAACCTAAGACAGATCAGTGACTTGTTTCTTAAAATTTCAACTGTCACATTCAGAACCTCCCCCGACTGTCCTCAGTGCCTCTAAAATGAGAGACTGCAGCACTGCCAAGGAGAAACTACCAGTTGCTCAAATATAATATTTTAACATCTTTGTACATTAGACCTGTCGTGCAGAACAAAATCTTAAAGCTTAAAATGAGGACAACTAAATTTTAGGGCTTGTTTTCTCCTAAATTCACCACTGAACACAGCCAACCTCATGCTTCCCAGCTAGTAGAGGACTAACAAAGCATTGAGACACAAATAATTTCCCATTTTTGTGGCATCTTAGTTGTGCTGGTCTGACTTAGGCTTTGGAAGTCAACTCAATGGTGAGTAAAACCACAGAAGCTAGCCCCTGCTTTGGGCACCTGTCTGATCAGATGCCCTTTGCTCTGCTCTCTTGGGGAAGAGACTAAGGACCCTTCTGGCTTTCCCAGAGCTTTGCAGGAAGAGTTTCTGCCCTGCATTTCCTCTATGAGCCCAGGGCACTTGCCTAGCACAAAATGAAGGAAAGCTCCCTGGGCTTCCTCCTTTATTGTCCCCGTAGCCCTACTCCCTAGCTGGACCCAATTCTATTCCCAAGGCAGCTCTTTGTTTCACCTTAGTCTACTCTAAAATACCATAGACAAAGTCTGTGTTTTCTAAGTAACATTATTTAATATTTTACTTCTATGACCTCTCATCTCACTTTTAAGTATATGGCTGTGTTGCTCACATTTGCTGGATTATGACACCTCTGACAAACAATGACAATAGAAGCCATGGCAACTAGATACTGATGTTTTGTTAAATAGATGGTGATTGTTTTGAAGGCAAAGGCCATGTCTGAATAAGCTTTGCATCCTATAAAAATTCTCAAACAGCAGGGTTGCAGTGCATAGTCAGTGAATGTTTAATAAATGTATCCTCTTTGCTGATAAAGAATGCCATAGTTGAGCTCTGCATCCAGGTCATGCTTTCTAAAGGATTGGCACAACGAGAGCACTGGGCAGGCAGCGACCTCCACAGGAGCAGGTAAAAGGGAGGGGCTGCTGAAGGAACAGAAGGCGCGAACCCAGGAACTCCGAAGGAGCAAACCTGAGGCAGAGACCTCCATGAGAACAGGGCCCAGATCAGGGACATCTACAGAAACAGGCCTGAGCCAGCGACCTCTGCTGGAGCAGGCCTCAGGCAGCAGCCTCCACAGAAGTAGCTACAAGGGAGCGACCCCTGAGGGAGCAGGTCAAACCAGAGACCTCTGTAGGACTGGACACAATTCAGGGACCTCTGAGGGAGCAGGCTTGAGCCAGTGACCTCTGCAAGAGCGGGCCCAAGGCAATGACCTCCAAAGGAGCAGGTACAAGTAAGCCCCCGCTGAAGAAACAGGCCTGAGCCACAGTCCACTGAGGGACTGGGCATGAATCAGCAACTTCTGAGGTAGCAGGCCCGAGCCAGAGTTCTCTGCCAGAGCAGGCCCAAGGCAGCAACCTCCTTGGGAGCAGGCCCGAAAGACCCCTGTTATTACACAACAACCCTTGGGAGTGCTGAGTGACCTCCAGGAACATGAAGGGACCTATGGGGTGACTGGAACCGTGGCCCTGACTGCACTATGTGGAAAAATCACCTGAGCCTTGGATCCATTGGCATCTGGATGATTTATCACTAGAGACACAGACAGCCCCAAATGCACTAATCAGACAAGATAAGAATACAATAAATGCCACAAAGAACAATACAACACCAATAAAAACTACAACTGCAAGACTTGCAAATATAGATGAAGCAGAAAAATGACCTAAAATAACTTTAGGAGAAAGTTTGAGGCCCTTAAAGAGGAAATGAAAAATTCCCTCAAAGAAATGGGAGAAAAGACAAACAAAAAATTAGAAGACATCAGCGAATCCCTTAAAGAAAACCAAGAAAAGCAATTAAACATATGAAAGAAACTATTCAATACTTGAAAACCAAAATAGAGACAATGAAGAAAACACAAGCTGAGGAAATTATATAAATGGAAATTATGAGAAAATGATCAGGAACCACAAATGCAAGGATAAACAGCAGAATACAAGAGATGGAAGAGAGAATCTCAAGCACTGAAGATACAACAGAGGAAACAGACTCATCGGTGAAAGAAAACATTAAATCTAACAAAAGATTAACACAAAATATCCAAGAAACATGGGGCACAATGAAAAGGCCAAACATAAGAATAATAGGTATAGAAGGAGAAGTCCAAATCAAAAGCACAGAAAATATATTTAACAAAAATCACAGAAGAAAACTTTTCCAACCTAAAGAAAAATATGCCTATGAAGATACAAGAAGCTCACAGAATACCAAGTAGACTTGATAAAAAAATAACTTGTCACATATTCAAAACACTAAACATACAGAATAAGGAAAGAATATTCAGAGCTGCAAAGAAAAAAGGCCAAGTAATATATAAAGGCAGACCTTTCAGAATTACACCTGCCTTCTCAATAGCAACCATGAAAGCCAAAAGGTTGTGGTAAAGCATTATGCACACGTTAAGAGACCATGGACATTGCTGGGGACATCCCCATGGTCACCTGGAAACCCCTCTAGAGCCAAGTCTCTTGCCAACCCTAAAATGGCTCCCTTAATTAAGGTATCTCCTTCTCTGCTCCCATATCTGTCCTTCTTCCATCTCAACCGTCCCACTCCCCCAAGCTTTCTCCAATCCTCCCCTTCTCCCTTCTTTCTCCCACTCTCCTTTTCCACCTACCCCACTCCCATCCCCACTCCTATGCTCCTGATTTTTGCCTGGTGATCTTGTCTGCTTCCAATTTCCAGGAGGAGCTATATATATTTTTCTTTGGGTTCACCTTATTATTTAGCTTCCCTAAGATTGTGAACTATAGGCTCAATGTCTTTTTTTTATGGCTAGAATCTACTAATAAGTGAGTACATGCCATATTCATCCTTTTGGGCCTGGGTTATCTTATTCAGAATAGTGTTTTTTTTTTTATTTCCATCAATTTGTATCTAAAATTCAAGATGTCAATTTTTTTTTTTTTAACCTCTGAGTAGTACTCTAATGTGTGTATGTGCCATACTTTCCATTGAGGAGAGAGTACCTGAACTGGCCTTGTCCCATAGTCACATTGATGAATATCTTGAATATCACCATAGAACCTTCATCCAGCGATGGATGAAGATAGAAACAGAGACCACATCAGAGCACTGGACTGAGCTCCCAAGGTCCCATTGAAGAGCAGAAGGAGGGAGAAGATGAGCAAGGAAGTCAGGATCACGAGGCATTAGTCCACCCACTGAGACAGTGTGCCTGATCTGATTGGAGCTCACCAAAGCCGGCTGGACTGGGACTGACTCTCTGAATGTGGCTGACAATGGGGGCTGACTGAGAAGCCAATGATAATGACACTGGAATTGTTTCTACTGCATGTACCGACTTTTTTGGGATCCTAGTCTGTCTGGATGCACGCCTTCCTAGGCCTGGATGAAGAGGGGGGGCTTGGACTTCTCAGAGGGCAGGGTATCCTGCCCTCTCTTAGGATTGGAGGGGAAGAGGTGAGGGTGAGTAGGGGAGCAGGAGGGAAAAAGGAGGAGGGGAAGAAGTGGAAATTTTGAACGGTATTATTTATAAGCAATAAAAATTTAAAAAAAGAGCTTGGATGCCAGCCCAGACAACTATACCCAGTAAAACATTCAATCACCATAGACGAACAAACAAGATATTCTATGACATAGCCAGGTTTGACCAAAACCTGGCCACAAACCAGCTTGACACAAAGTAGTAAAAACAAAACTCTAACCGATGGAAGTTGGCTGAATCCACAAAAACACAAACAATAGATGATCACAGCAGCAAATCCCAAAGAAGGGAAATACACACAATAACTTCACCAAAAAGGAAAACTACAATAACAGGAGTAGCAATCACTGGTCATTAATATCCCTTAATATAAATGAACTCAACTCACCTATAAAAAAACACAGATTAACAGACTGGATATAAAAACAGAATCCATCATTTTGCTGAATACGAGAAACACACCATAACCTCAAAGGCAGACATTCCTCAGAATAAAGGGTTGGGAAAATTTTTTCCACTCAAATGGACCTAAGAAACAAATAGCTGTTGTAACTATCCTAATATCTAACACAACAGGCTTCAAACTAAAATCAATCAAAGGAGACAAAGAAGGACATTTCATATTAGTCAGAGTAAAAAAATCCATCACATGGAAATCTCAGTACTAAACATCTCTACCCCAAATACAAGGGCACCCTCATATGTGAAAGAAACACTTCTGAAACTTAAAACACACATTAAACCCCATACACTTAGTAGTGGAAGACTTTAACACCCCATTCTCACCACTGGACAGGTCTGTCAGACAGAAAATTAACAGAGAAGTAAGGGAACTAACAGATGTTCTAACTCAAATGGACTTAACAGACATCTATAGAATATTCCATCCAAACATAAAAGAATATACCTTCTTCTCAGCACCCCATGGAACCTTCTCAGAAACTGACCACATATAGGTAACAAAGCAAACCTCAACAGATAGAAAAAAATAAGAATAACCCCATGTATCTTATCGAATCTCAATGGCTTAAAATTATAATTCAACAGGACCACTAATTCCAGAAAGCCCACAAACACATGGAAATTAAACAATGTTCGCCTGAATCATCAAGGGTTAAGGAAGAAATAAAGGGAGAATTTAAAATTCAATGAAAATGACCGCACAACATACCCACACTGAAAGCAATGTTAAGAGGAAAGTTCACAGCACTAAATGCCTACATAAAGAAACTGGACTAGTAAGGTGAGCATCCAAACTGCCTAGGCTCCCACAAAGCCAATACGTGCAGTAGGATCAAAAACCCATTGCCATTGTTCTTGAGTTCTCAGTAGTCCTCATTGTCCGCTATGTTCAGCAAGACCGGTTTTATCCCAGGCTTTTTCAGACCCAGGTCAGCTGGCCTTGGTGAGTTCCTGCTAGAACATCCCCATTGTCTCAGTGTGTGGGTGCACCCCTCGCGGTCCTGAGTTCCTGAGGAAGGGAAAGGAGCAGAGAATAATTTATAATGCAAAAAATAAAAATAATTAAAAATAAAAGAATGTCATATTCCTCATCCTTTTGTAGTTCATACACTCTGAATGAAGGTGTACTCATTCTGTAGGTATGGTGCTCGTTCGTCACCAGTTGCCCACTTGCTGGTAAATGGTGCCAGGGTTTAATCATTTTCCAAGCAATGATTCGATGCCAACATATCTGGAGATTGTGGTTTTGAATACACCACAGTAAAACAGCAGAGCACCATACTGGTTCCTAAGCTACATTCCTGTTTCCCTTCTGCCTTGTGGAACTGAGGTGTATGGGAAGGGTTGCAGGTTGGACCCACTGCTCCCTCTGGATCTTCTACTGCACTCAGAACTCAGGACACTAGACCAGCAGCATGCCAATGCCTGCCTTCTACCGAATGCTTGAACTGTGATTTGAAAGCCAAGTTCTCTGTGAATATTTAGATCCCCTTCAAATTCTTTGAGTTGTCTAGTAAGCTCAACATAAGGTTGCCTTGCAAAAAACTTTCTGCTTTGCAAGTGTTTATCTAGTACTGTATATGGTAGTTTACTGATAAACAACACATCAAGCCCTGAATTCTTTGGTAACCTGGAACACTCTTATTTTCTAAGGATGATGCTGCTTCCTGGAAGGTTCTTGTGTTGAAACATTGTAGCTGTTCTCAGTATAACCAAGAAGACTCAAGCCAAGACCCCAAGCACATTTCCTATTAGGACAAGAGAAATGACTCTTACCACCTTCAATCCTGCAAAACAGTGCATTGCTGAGAGGTCTATAAGGAGAAGAGTTCCCACTTTCACTGTTTTGAGTTTTACATGTAAAACTGGACTAAGGATTCATGTTTTACTCCCACCCCAATAGCAAAAATCTGTAACTCAGTGGCAATCGAGGGGAATGTCACCATTAATTGATGAACTAATGTTTAAACAGAGCAAAATGCTATTCATATTTCAAATGTTAATAACTAACAGCGGCTCTTTACTAGGGATGGTGGTGGTGATAGTCATGTTGCATATTAATGATGTTTCTCCCATTACTGAATAGAAGCTATTTCTGACATAGTGCTTCTCAGTGTCGGACTCTGCTTGCCTGTTTAATGATTTCAAAATTATTGGAAGAATTCAAGTGGAAAAAATTGTTCTTTTTATGTATGCCTCTAAAGTCTCCACAAGAGTTAGCCTTAAAAATGCAGTTCGTTATTCACCTTGTCTGATCTGACCCCGAGTCATCTGACCTCACAGTACTGAGAATTTTTAGGTTCTTCTAGGCTATTGCTAGTCACACACTGTTGACTCCAGTGGTGTGGCTGTGGAGCCTGAGTTTCTCTCTCTCTCTCTCTCTCTCTCTCTCTCTCTCTCTCTCTCTTCCTTCCTTCCTTCCTCCCTTTCTTCCTTCTTATTTCCTTCTGTTATTAGCAAATCCTTGTATTCTCCTAACTATGAACTGTTGTTAAGAATATGGCTTATGCAAAAATTAAATAGTATAAGTAGTGAGTGTGGTAGACACAGGGCCCAAAAATGACATTTAGTCACACATTTTCATTGATAACAAATTCTCATAATGTAACACTTATTCTGGATTATCTAGAATCAAACATGAAAAGACTTGGCATCTTCACAAGAAGCAAAGAGCAGAGGCAGTAGTCAGGGAAAGATGACAGAGTAGTCATGGTGAAGTGGCCTGGTTAATATTATAAGACAGATAACAATATGAAAGTTGCAATGTTATTTATTAATATCAAAAAAGATTTTCTGTAAATATGTTTATGAAGACACACCATTAATATACTAGAAGAACAAACATTTATTAGGAAGTTCTTTGTGCATGATAAGACACTAAGAGAGGCACACTGAATTCTACTAGGAAGGTACACTATGTACTTATGTGTCGCAGAATCCCTGGGTGTGGGGGCAGAGAATACCGCACAGTGGCCTGTGCATGGGTTTTAGAGAGGAGAATACCACACAGTGTCCGGTGTAGAATACCACACAGAGCCCTGTGCATGGGTGTGGGAGGGGTGATTACCACACAGTGCCCTGTGTATTGGTGTGGGAGCAGTGAACAGCAGCCAGATTCCATTCTTGTAGAGTTTACCTTCTAGTGTGACAAACACAAATCATTATTCCTTTTATTTCAAAGCATTTACTACCTCTCTCAGCTACCTCTCTCAGAAGATGTTTACATAAAAATGTAAAACATAACTAGTAAATATTTTCAACAACAGATGCAGCAATGTCACTGGGAAGCTGCATGTGATAGTGAAGGAACTTATGATGACCAAGAGATCTGAGTTCAAATCCAGTTTCTGATAGCACCTTCAGGCATGAAGGCATTAAAAATTTTTATTATTAGCATCTCGTTTTCATCCAAGCACTAAGCATAATAATGACTTTTTATAAGGATGTTCCAATGACTAAATCAGAATGTATGCATACATCTCTTTATAGAGTGAATAGGGTGGCATGAATACATGAATGCTTTAACAAAGTAGGGTGTTTGACTGGCGCTTCAGTGGAGAGCAAACTTAACCTGGCAGAGAACAGAGAGTGATTTCTTTGTTTAGGAACAATCCTGATGGGGGCATGTTTGGAAAATCACAAGACTTTGGAAGAGAATAAGTTGAACATCTGGCTGAATCACTGACTTTAAACAGACAACAAAATTTGAACAACGCACAAAAGAATTTATGGAAGTCAGAATTGCTCCCATGCATATAGACTTTGATACACAACATAATTAGGTGAATTACCCAAGGTTTTATCATTAACAGCAAAAGCAGAATCCTGACATCCATCTGGCACTCTCTTTCCTGGATGGCCTGGCCAGTTGTTAAGACAGTATCTTATCATCCTCCCCGCCAGTTCATATCTGAGCATTCACAGCCTGCTAGACATTATTCACAATATATAGCAGCTTTCCCACCCAGTTATCTAATGTGAGTGTTGCATTCATGGCAAGAGAAAGCCGTCCCGAGACAAGGGAGGTGAATGAAAAACAAGGGGCCATTTCTCAAAACTGAGATGGTGCTTTGCACAAATCACTGCTTTTATGATGCCATCTGGAAAATGCTTTTATATTCCCAACACAGTGCACTGAGCATGACTTAAATCAGACTAACCAGCTCTGAGATGCTCTTTTGCACCTTCCCATATGAATGTGGTCTACAGGAGTCAATGTTATTAGTCCTTGGGCAGGGCAGTTGGTGCAACATCTCAGGAAAAAGAAAGGAATTGTTGGGTGATTGTCAATAATGTACATCAAGTAACTTTCAAAACTTTTTAGGATTGAGCTGGAGTTTGTTTAGAATGAAACTGCATCTGGGTCTAAGAAGGAGACTCCATTTCCCTCCTCCACCCCTGTCTCTCTTCCTTCTCTCTTTAGTCCTTCTTTCTTACATCTAAGAAGAACACACAAAGCAATGTCATGTACTCAGACTTAAGACCCTCAGATTATTCTGAACCCTGAGACCATCAGTCTGACTCTTGTTGATGATTGCTTATTGGTTGTTTTTTCAGGACAGGGTTTCTCTGTGTAGTCCTGCCTGTCCCAGAACTCTCTCTCTCTGTAGACCAGGCTGACTTTGAACTCATGGAGAACTGCCTGGCTCTGCCTCCCAAGTGCTGGGGTTAAAGATGTGCACCACCATGCCCAGTGCTCTTGCTGCGTTAAGTGGCAGATGTTACTCCCAGTAACATCTTCCACACTAACAACAGTATTTTGGCAAAATTTATTGTAGTTAGGTTTTGGAATTGTAGACAGATAAAATCTCTTTCTCAAACTTTGTAATGGAACCTAATTTTAACACAAGTATAAAAGATTTAAGGTCTCACAAATGAAAGAAACTTTCACTAATTTGGATAGGAATTAAGCCTTAAACTAACTTTGCTTTATAAAAAGGTTCCAATAAAAATTATAAAAAAGAACATTTAATTTTAAGCAAAAAACAAATTGCTTTCAAACAATTAAAAGCTCCAATTTATGGAAAAGGGACTGATATGTTAAATACAACCCATTCTTTGTTTGTTGGAGAAGTGTCTCAACAACTTTTCATGACAGCATTTAATTAACTTGAATTACTTAATCTAATTGAAACTAATAGAATTCTGTTTTTTTTAGAAATCATTCTATTGAAACTGTTTCCCATTTAGTCTAGAAATAGCGGTAATCTATACAAGTCTGTTCTTCTGTCCTTTGACGCTCCTTTTAGTGGTGAGCTCATTGAGTGGAAGTGAATTTGTGGTTTGTTAGTTACATAGACAATTTTGCCTTACTATAATGGCATCTAAAATTGTTTATGCTTTGAATGTGTGGGTATCTGCATGAATTTATGTGCACTATATATGTGCAAGAACACACAGAAACCAGAAGGCATTGGGGACCCTGGAACTGGATTTCCAACAGTTGTTAGCTGCTTGATGTGACTGCTGGGAACAGATACTGGGTTCTGGAAGGAACAACAATTAATTCTCTTAACTGCTCAGGAGTGTTATCAGCCCTCTGTGTCTGCACTTTTATTTGGCATGGGAAACCATTCTTAGCCACTTCATTGACTGATAAGATAGTAAACAGCGTGTTTAGCTAACAGACAGCATTTTAGTAAAAAAAAATGATGGGAGAGAATGAAGCTTGAAATAAATATCTGAAATTAAACATTTGTTTTGCACATAGTGCTATATATGATTTGTTTATGGGTCAGTATACTAAGTTATTTTCTTTTTTAAAAATTACTTTTATTGAGCTCTACATTTTTATTTGCTCCCCTCCCTACCTCTCACCTCCCCTTCCACCCTCTCCCAAGGTCCCCATGCTCCCAATTTACTCAGAAGATCTTGTCTTTTTTTACGTCCCATATAGATTAGATCTATGTATGTCTTTCATGGGGTCCTCATTGTTGTCTAGGTTCTTTGGGATTGTGATTGATGGGCTGGTTTTATTTGCTTTATGTTTAAAAAAGTACAGACCTAAACAGAGAACTCTCAACAGAGGAATCTAAAATGGCTGAAAGACACTTAAGGAAATGTTCAACATTCTTATTCATCAGAGAAATACAAATTGAAACAACTTTGAGATTCCATCTTACACCTGTAGGAATGGCCAAGATCAAAAACACTGATAACAACTTATGCTGGAGAGGTTGTGGGGAAAAGGAAACACTTCTGCATTGCTGGTGGGAATACAAACTAGTACAGCCACTTTGGATGTCAGTTTCTCAGAAAATTAGGAAGCAACCTTCCTCAAGACCCAGTAATACCACTTTGGGTATATATCCAAAGGATGCTCAATCATGTCACAAAGACATTTGCTCAACTATGTTTATAACAGCAATGTTTGTCATAGCCAGAAACTGGAAACAACCTAAATGCCCTTTGACCGAAGAATGGATAAGGAAAATGTGGTACATTTACACAATGGAGTACTACACAGCAGAAAAAAATAACGACATCTTTAATTTTACAGGGAAATGGATGGAGCTAGAAAACATCATTTTCAGTGAGGTAACCCAGATACAGAAAGACAATTATCACATGTATTCACTCATAAGTATACTAAGTTTTAAAGGATATAAATAAAGGTAAGGAGGGAATGCCACAGCCATTGGGGTCGGACAGAGTTGTTGCTATGCTGGCTCTGTTCTCCATCTGTGACCTCTAAGTGAACAGACCAAGCCCCATTTGAAGGTGAAATGGAACCACTGTAGCTATTTAGAGTACTCACTGCCTATTGAGCCTGCACCAGACATTGTATATGTATATATACATATGTATATGTCTGTGTGTGTAAGTATGTGTATAGTATTTCCTTTAGTGCAACTGTTACACCTGTGAGGTAGACATTTTTATAACTTCATTAAACAAGAGAGGAATGGAGTCCCATGAGGGTTGATTGGCTTTGCAAGGCCAGGTGCTATTGGCTGCCATTACTTTCTAAGTACGTATAGAGGTAGAAGTCTCAAGAGGTTAAAGTATTTGAAGGTCAGACATGTAGCCTCACATGGGGTAAAGACGTGCATAGATTCTCTTTCTGTTCCAGTCACTCTCCATGCCCTCCAGTCTTTAGGAAGGTGGAGTGCCCCAGGTGTCTCTCCTGGCCACTTTTCCTCATCGACAGTTTCTCTCTCATGTGACCTCTTCCATCCCTAAGCTTTTAATCAGCATGTCTGGGCTCCCAGCTCCCAGCTCTCCACTGACATTCTCCAGCAGCACTTGTGCCCTACTGCCTACTTGTGGCTTTATGCCCCAACTCCAGACAACCAAAAATTATACAACCCAGATTGCATAACACACTTGATTTTTCTTTTGCAAGTCCACTTTTTCTTTATTCTTTTCTAGCCTCATAAAATGATAAAGCCCTTAGTCCTTCTGCTTGAGATAAGAAAAAAACTGAGATTCATAATGCTTTATATAAAATCCTCCCAAGCTTTATGTCTGTGTCAATCAGTTCTGTGTGGCTGTGACTTTGTGTCCGTGTCAATCATCAGTTCTGTGTTGCTGTCAAAAATGTCTGAGAAAGTCAAGGGAGGAAAGACATTTTGGCTCTTGGGCTCTAGGGCTCCTGTCTGTGGTTGGCTGGCTCTGAGGATTCTGGGTAGCGGTGAAGCAGCATGGTGAAAGGCCATGGTAGGGGAAAGCTACTCAGCTCATGATATCTTTGAGTCAAAGAGTGAGTCAGAAAGTTCCTGGGACAAGATACACCTTTCAAAAGAACGCACCCAGTTACCTGCTTCCTCCAACCAGGCCCACCACCCTAATAACCTATTTAGTAAAAGTCATCAACTGATTATTTTCCAGTCACGTCTCAATAGGGCCACCAGTTGAGCATCAGACCTTCAACACAGGAGACTTTGGGAGACACACTTAAATAAGTCAAACCATAAGTTGGTGGGACTTTTCCCATCCATATTTACCCAGTCTTCTCCAAACCACCATCTTTCTTATTTAATGATGTCAGAAATCTGCACCACTGTTTCCCAGCTGCCTCTCTGACCTGCCACAGAAACTCAGTCTGTGAGAAGCAGAATATTAATTTTAGAATAAAACTCATATCAGCCTATTCTACTTAGAACCTCAAGTATCTCCCTAGTGTGTCTAAATTAGACTTAGGTGCTGCACACTAGTCCCCAAGCCATACATGATCTGGAGTCTGCCTCGGCTACTCTTCCAGCCATGTGTTTTCTTCCATACCCTCTCTCCTGCTACTTTCAGTGTATGCTGCTTAAGTCTGAGATTTTCAAGCTCATTGCTGGTTTTGGAGTTTTTCTACCTTTTTCTGCTTGCAGACGCAGAATCCAGTGGCTAGCTCCTTTGTTAATTTCCACTTTAGATGCACCATCTCAGAAATCTTTTCCAACCCAATGGAACACAGTTCTAGTAATTCACCCCTTTCCTTTACTTGGAGCTGTTCATAACCTTTGTTTTACTTTATTCTTCCTCTTTGCTAAGGGTTGGAAAATTGTTCTCCAAAGCTAGGTTGTCACAAGCCTGTCCCTGAGGGTTAAGCCATCTTGGGAATGTTTTCAAAAGAAGTCTAGAAAACTGGCCTCTTCTTCCCTGACACAATTAGCTGAGCTGTTTACTTGCTTTGCCTTGTGACCCTGTCATAGGTACTGGCTTGTTGCAGGCCATTGGCAGCATGGGCCAACAGATCATAGATCAAAACCTCTAAAACTGTGAACCAAAGAAACTTTGCTCTAAGCCAACAGTCTCAGGGATATTCTAGATAAGTAGAAAGCTGATACATGTTCTTTCCAACAATTAATACCTGACACACACATGCATGTACACACACACACACACACACTCACCATGCTTATATCTAAAGGACTAAGTTCTGTTGAGCAGTATCAGGTCACTGAGTAAGATCCTCCGTGGACGGTTTCTCCACAGACACACCAGTTTCAGTGACTAGTCATACACCAAGTGATCTTCACAGGGGCTAAGAAATTCAGCAAAGAGGCATAGTATCTTCTTTTAATGTTGAAAATGTGCACCAAAGAAGGAACAGAGAAAGAGCTAGCTGAATTGCCCCTTATTCTAACAACACAGTGTGGTGAGAAGTATCTCCTGATTGGAAGAGGAAGAAATAGTATAAACCCTGAAATCAGGATAAGAAAAGAGAGACAAGGAAACTCATGACGTGGTGATAAAGGGGCCATTCAGCTAGAAGAAATAATAACTCCATATGTGTTTGTACCTCATATCACAGCACCCAAATATATGAAGCAATCAACAGACTCAAAGGGAGCTAGACTCCACTAGAATAACGGTCGAAGATTTTAACACTTCGGCTTGGCAGCACCTATCAGGCTCTCTTTAGTGCAATCTTCTGTTCGGTAGATTCCGTAATTCTACCCCGGGTCATGGAGCTGCATTAGTCAAGGGACTGACTGCCTTTCCAAGCCTTCTTCCTCCATGCAGCAATTGAATGGAGAGCAGGCTGAGACACACTCAAAAGCAAGTTACAAAAGCTAGCACAGGCCTTTGTCTCACGGCACAATGCTAGGCTTGTGGGAGGATCCATGATTCGCCAGGTGCCTTTCCACCCATGACACAGCAATTGCCCTACGGAACTGCCAGCAGCTTTGTTTGCCCTCAGGAGCTGTGGTGTGTACGAGATTGGACCCCTAACTGTTATGGAGGCAAGCGGGCCTCACGAGTGTAAGTGTTATAGCGGGGATGGGAAAGGTATGCGGGCAATCGGGCCTCAAGAAACGCCAGTCACACAGCACTACAAACCTCACACAAGAGATTTATTGGGAGGGAAGAACCCAGGAGGGTGGCTGCCTCTACCTGGACAGAAGCAGCAGAGAACTGAGCAGAAGACAGGGTAGGGTTTCCTGTGGCGGGGGTGTGGAACTTTCCAGAGTAGCCTGCGATTGGAGAGAAAGGCAAACCCCGGGGTTGATGGGATTTTTTTTTCCCTGTAGGATGGGGCCTGCTCACTCTCAGAGGTTGAGCCGGGTGATTGGGAAAGGTGGGCTATGGCTGTTAGGGAAGTCTAGGATGCTGGGGTCTGGGCCTGGTTGTTGGAGCTGGGGTGGGTGGTTGGTTGGCAACTGGCTCACCTCTAGGCCTTGTTCAGTTGCCAGAGTAGTCTGGGGTGGAGCCTGGCCGCTGGAGGCCTCCAGGGCTGGGGCCTATAAGTGTAGTTTATGAACATGGGAGAAAAAGTTCTCCCAGCCACATTAGTTGGTATGAGTAGCCAGCAGTGAGGACATGCCATTCATGAAGGTGTTATGTAAACAGTTAACAGTTGGTAGAGGCTGGGGCTCATGAGGCTCTTCCCTCTCAAATGTGTATAGTCAGTTAACAGTTGCTGAAGAGACTTTGCTCCCACAAGATTCCAGTGCTCCAGAAAGTAACTCCCTCACTCATGATCTTGTAGGTGTAGGTAACCAGAATCAAATTTACTGGTTTCCAAACTATACTAGGGTAGAATTGTTACTTTGCTTCTTTTGTTGATGCCTTGTCTGGGATGAACAGAGGTTTATTCACACTTTCACAGAAAAGTCACATGACAGTATCCATATGCAGGACCCAGATAAATATCCAGGCATGCACTGACACCGGGGAGAAAGCTGGTGGGGTAGATGTGTTTTGGCCTGCATTGCTGCCAGCTGTGGTATGGAGCCCTGTTGTACCCTTGAGACTGTAGGGTGTTTTTGGCTATTAACATAAACTTCGATGGTTTAAGGTCTGACTTTACCAACGCCAGTCCAATAATGAGCATCGTAATGTGATAAAAGATCCCATTCTCTGATGAAAGGATTCGGCTAGCGAAATCTAAAGCTGTGTAAGTCCTAAAGGCTTCTATTCCCAGACCAGCGCCTGCAAAAAGAGCCCTGGAGCAATCCCAGCATCAGGTGAAGAAGACATGCAGACCAGTCTTAGTCATTGCTACTTCATCCGCGGCACTCTGGAGACATAAATCCTCCTCAGGAGCAGACAACTCACGACAGTGTGAGCCGTGGTCCTAACCCAACGTTGTGCTGATCTCACTAGGTTCTGAGCTCAAGATATGCACAATACAGCATTTGAGTATTAGTGGCTATAGGTATGTCACATGTTTATCCCTCCATGGTGATCACTCTCAGAGCTGGCCAGAATGCCACAGTGCATGACCACAGGCCAGTGACTGTAAATGAAATGTCTGGGTCTGAGCCATCCCAAGATGATGCTTAGAGGAGGGGAATATCTTTGTTAGGTGTGGCCCTGGTTAACGTGGAGCAATATACTAAGAGCAGATGTGACGTAATTCAGCCTTGGGTTACCTGTCTAGTGTCAAAATAATAACACATCAATAGCAGACTCATGAAAACCCTGGGCTTAGATTGTCATCTAGCTCTAGAGTAGTAGGATTAACTACATACTAGAAAAAAATGATGGATAGTCAAAAAGATTAAAAGGACTAGAACATACAGCTGATCCTTTAATGCCCAGAAGGCATGCACATCAAACATAAGGTGTTCAGGCAATTTTAAACTCAACAGAGAGACAATATAAGCTACCAGAAGATGACTGAAAAATAACTAGTATGAGTAAGTTTTTGGATGGACAATTAACACGGTGCTTTTGCGGCAACTCAATCTGTTTAAAGAAAGTACAGATAAATAATTTAGTAATCTTAGAAACTTAGTAAGTAGGAGAAAATAATTTCAAAGAAAAGAAAACAAAAACCTGTTGTGGGATAATCTTTTTGCACACTGTAAAGATGTGTGTCTACCTAAGGCACCTTCTGACTGGTTTAATAAAAAGATGAATGGCCAGTAAGTAGGTAGGAGAGGATAGTTGGGACTTCCAGGGAAAGAGAAGAAATGAGAGGAGGAATCTAGATGCTTGGATTTCACCAGCAAGCAGACTCAGAGACAGTCGAACATGTGGGAAGGTAAAGAGCCACGTGACAGAATGTAGATGAAAAATATGGGCTAAGTTGTGAGAGTTAGTTGGAAACAAGCCTAAGGTAAAGACAAATATTTCACAATTAATAATAAGCTTTCATGTCATTATTTGTGGGCTGAAGTTCCCACAAAGGAAAGTCCAACTACAGAAACACCAAGTTGAAAAGTACACCAAGCTAAATTAAAAATCTAACAGTGAAAGACAGCAATAGCAGAATAGTTCAAAGAAAGAAAAAGTGGTGAAAGGAAGACAGACTACTGGAAAGCAAACACATGAGAAAAATATAAAACGAAGAATGGAGGGGAGTGAAGAAAGCTCATGGGAATTTTAGGGTACTACTGCAGAACAAACAGTCAGGCTAACTGAGTTTAAGAAGGTCTTGAGAATGCTAAGGTTGTGCAAGTGCCTCTGGGTGTAACAGACTTTCAAAGCCTCAAGAATAATACAGACATCCAGGTGCAGGATGATCACAGTTTGTAAACCATAGTGAGCTCAAAAATATTTCCAAGGTATGAGAGAAATGACATCACACACAAAAGGGTATCTGTAATGAGTCTCTGTCTTACCGGCCAGCTTTCTGTAAGTTATGAAATCTCAGCCTATAGCTTAGGCTTCTTCCTAACTAGCTCTTACAACTTAAATCAACGCATTTATAGTAATCTACATTATATCATGCAACCTTTATCTTCCATCTTGCACATCCTGTTCCTCTCCCCATCTCCTGACATCTCCTGTGGATATCGATTCCTCCTCCTCTTTCTTCTCCTTGGAAATTCCCCTGTACCTCCTGCCTAGCTATTGGCTGTTCTATTACACCAATCACAGCAACACCTTCACACAGTGTACAAATATCTTACACAGGTACCAGGTCACCTGACAGCAGATTTCTTCAAAGAAACTACCCAGCCCGTGTGACAGTGGTGTGAGATTTTCACAGCATTGAATGGGAGGAGGGGGAACTGCATCTTGGAACATTGCACACTTCCCTTTAGAATGCAGAAAAAGACTTTGCTAAATGAAGGCTAAGAGAAGGTGACATGTCAATCTTCCTTGTAGCAATTCCCAAGGGAATTCTTCCAAATGAAAAGATAATAGAGAAAAAAAAAGCACCTTAAGTTATAAAGAGCGGAAACAGGAACTGCACACATGAATTCAGGGTTTAGTATAAACATTGAATCTTACCTCATTAAAATAAGTAATTTTTGGTCTTAAGAATCAGTCTTAAAATAAGTTTACTATTAATAAAACTAAAATCCATGGGTGCTTGGAGATTAATAAAAACAGTTTAAAAGAATCTTGACTCCTTTATTGTTTTGTTCTGACTGTAACACTTTGGATGTGTTATTGCAGTGACTGGTAAAACCATTCATTGAATTTATAAATGGTTTTGATTAGAGGTGTGGGTTTTTCCTAGGGGAGAGCCTGCTTGCATATCCTACACCTGTCATATTTTATAATAGGGTTGGTCTGCTTCAGTTAACTGGTTCTTGCTTCCCAGCTCACTGAAGACCCACAAGGAATGGAGGAGCCTTTTACACCATGGCACCAAATTCAGCAGAGAGCATTCCAAGAAGATGGTGGGGCTCTGTCGCTCACCTTTCACTGCATCACAGCGCTGTCAGCCAGGAGACCTGAGAGTCCATCTTTTTGCCTGCTGCTCTTGATCAATATAATATATCTTTCTTTCAGAGGCTTGTCTGAATCCTATTATTCTGCCTCCATGCGTGTGGAGCTAAATTCATAACGAAGACTCATGGGCTTCAGAGCTGTTGGAAACTGTTATTATGGCCATCCACACTGCACTTTATTGATCATGAGTGTCAGCCACTGAGTCAGTTATGAAGATCCTTATTTAGTAAGCCAATGCGGTAGCCTCTCTGTCTTCTCTACCAATAGCCTGGTAGACACAGGCCTACTATTCTGATATGTTACAGACTTCATTCTGATGGCTCCCCTTGAGTCTGGTAGGGTGGGAGGTGGTGACTCATTCTGTCTCCTGTTAATGTCAACACAATTAGACTTTGGGTACCTTCTCTGCAGACTTGTATATCTTTCTTCACCTTGAGATTATTCAGTACCTCAATCAATGTCTGACACAGTAAACAGCTAAGAAACAATCAGGCATGAAATAGGGAAATGAGGGCCAGTTTCCTTTGAGAGAAACTCTTCTGCTAATCACATCTGGGATTCCCATGTTCAGCGCTTTGCTCTATGTAGCACGCACAAGCTCTTGTTGCTGTAAGGTAAGTGAACAGATAAGCAAGTCCGATTTTAAGGTATATATGGACATATATATGCAAATGTATGTGGGGACATATTAGCATGGCTATGCTGTGATCATTTGCATGTATGCATACACAATACTCATTTTATCATTTATTAATGGAGAGGTAGGACTCTGGTTTCCTGTTGTTTTATTTACTTTTTCACATACCAAAAAATGCTGCCCAAGGTCAGTGCTAAGGGATGACGAAATGGCATCAAGCTGACTGAGCCTTTACCTGCACTTCACTTCTTCCCACATTAGAACTGTGATGTGTGCAAACTTTTATGTTGAAAGGGAGCATATTCTTAAATATGTATATTAAAGAAGGATTAAGATATTTAGACATATGTAAATACATATTTAAAGAAGGATAAAAGTTCATCTGAACATGAGAGAAAAATATAGGAACTTCCCCAGTAGAGTAAATGAAGGGTGTGAAATAGTTGGGATGGAATTCTAGGGGGAAGCGGGCCTGCAGTGAACACAAAGAACAAACACCTAAGTGCAAGCCTAGAGTGGCTTCTTCTAGACTAGACAAACTGCCTTCATCAAGCCCATCCCAACCTCACCGAAGCATCACTTTCTGTCACATGATTTAGGGACTTTTCACCTTCTTAAAACCAGTGACTGGGACCCGGAAAAGTGTCTCTTCCTTGATGGAGGCTTTGCATGTTGTGAAATTCACAAGGCTGAGCTGTGAGTGCTAAGTAGGATGTTAGAGGTTATTTCTGCCTAAGCACCTGCTTAACCAATGTGTCATAATTTGCTTTAACAACATTTGGTTCATCACTAATAAAACTCCCCCAATTCTGCCTTGAACAATAGTGTTGTAGTGTTACAAGTTACACATTCTCATAGATTGTATCCAAGAAACCATATTTAAACTATGAGATGATGAATGCTGATATTTAGTGTTATGATCTCAATTCCACAACTGCTCTCTCCTTAGGAGTGTTCCTCAGATAGTATCCACCATTTGTTTGACTTTTTGTTTTATTTGAGATAGTATCTCTCACTGGCCTGGAACTCACTCAGTAGTTTAGCCTGGTGACCTGCAAGCTTCAGGATGCTCTTTTCTCTGAGGATCCAGTGTTGGGATTATAGATGTGCTCCATCATGTCCAGATTTTTCATGAATTCTGGGGATGGCATTCAGGTCCTCATGCTTGCAAAGCTAGCACTTTGTTCCCTGAGCTGTCTTGTCAGTTCCATATATATATATATGGAATATATATATGGAATATATATATTCACTCAGCAATACAGATATATTATATATATTATATGTTTTTATAGATTTTATTCCCTCTGAAGATGATTGGTTGATGATTATCATTTCCTTTTTCATTTATGAACATTTTGGACAGAATTGCTTCTTTTTTTCCCAGCTGTGAATAAAGATAATACTTGTCAGGAAGGGTCTCAATATTTGGTGTGCTCTATAAGGTTTCCTCAATTACAGCTCAAATTAGCCAGCATTTAATTTTAATCAAGACTCACTTTATTTTCTCATTTAGGAAATCATTTTCTCACAAGTATAAAAATTACATGTAGCATTAATAAGCAGTGTTTGCTACAGCTGCCTCCTCCTAAGGAACTGTACAGACTGTCAGTCATGATGGCGGTTAATGGTGAGCCCTCCCAGAAACAAGGGGAAGAACAAAGATAAGTACTTATGAATATGTAAATATGGACTTCTTGAGAATAAAGCAAGGCTGTTTTGATACATGGATAACACTGAGAATTCAGACTTACTCAGAACTGTTTGATAGCGCTTGCTCTAAACGGCTTACTGATCTCCCCCTACCTCTCAGCACTTCCAAGCATATTCATTAGTGAATCACAGCAAACATGACTTCAACAGCTTCAACAGCCATTTCTGCTTCACTGCAAACATAGCCACCTACAATTCCACCTAGTACCTTTTTTCTTTTGCATTTATATATTGAACTGGATACTAAATTTAATTTTTTATGGATACTGAAATATCTCAATACAAAATGCCTTTTTCTTAGTGACATGAATACCATTTTGCCTGATGATGAACTGTATTACCAGAAAAATAAGCTTTTTTAATTCTAAACAGAAAAAGTTTCCCTGCAAAGTGTTCCAGAGGGAAAGAAAAGGACAGATCCTTCCCTCATCTCTCTGTGTGACTCTGGAGCCTTCTGTGCACAGTAGAGGTCTAAATTATCACTCTTTCTTAGCTGTCTTATTGGTTTTGTTAGTGACTTTCATTTATATATACAGTGAAATATGACCATAACCACTGTCTATTTCCCCCTCTCTACTGGTTAGTTTTATGTCATCGTGACACAAGCTGGAGTCATCAGAGGGAAAGGAGCCTCAACTGAGAAAATTTCTCTCTAAGATGGGGCAGTAGATCTTGCCTGTAGCATAAGTTCTTATTTTTGATTGATGGGGGAGGACCCAGCCCATTGTGTGTTGGGCCGCTTGTTGACTGGTGATCCTGCAAAGCTTGGGAAGCAAGTCAGTAAGCAAAACTTCTTTCAGCCTCTGTGTTGGGCTCCTGCCTCCAGCTTCCTGTTCTGCTTAAATCTTTGTCCTGACTTTTTTTGATGACGAGCTATGATATGGAAGTATAAACTGAATAAACCCTTTTCTCCCCCGGTTTCTTTGTTTATGGTGTTTCATCCCAGTAATAGTAACCCCCTATTAATATTGCTGTGTGTGGTGGTTTGAATGAAAATGACCCCTATAGGGAATGGCACAATGAGGAGGTGTGGCTTTGTTGGAATAGGAAGTGTGTCACTGTGGAGGTGGGATTTGATATCTCCTATGCTAAAGCTCTGCTCAGTGTGGCACACAGTTCATTTCTGTTGCTTGTGAATCAAGATGCAGAACTCTCAGCTCCTTCTCCAGCACCATGTCTGCCTGCACACTATGTCCCACCATGGTGATAATGGACTAAACCTCTGAAACTGTAAGCCACCCCCAATTAAATTTTTTCCTTTTTAAGAGTTGCTGTGGTCATGGTGTCTCTTCACAGCAGTAAAAACCCTAACTAAGACAATGTTAATAGACACCATAACCACAGAAACTCTTATAAAGAAAAGCATTTAGTTGAGGCTGGCTTACAATTCAGAGGCTTAATACAGTTTTATCATGGTGGGAAGCACAGTGGCGTGCAGGCAGGCACAGTGCTGAAGAGATACCAGAGAGTTCTCCATTCAGATCCAAAGGCATCGGGAGGAGAGAGTGACACTGGGCCTGGCTTGAGCTTCACCTGCAGTGACACACTTTCTCCAACAAGGCTACTTCTCCTAATAGTGCCACTCCCTATGGGCTTATGGGTCCATTTTCATATAACCACTGCATCCTTCAACTCCTGTTCTGATAACTAAGTTTTATTAGCGCTGTCCACACATGCATGAGTGTGGGGCCCTCCACTGGGTAACTAGAGCCCTGTGAGCACCTGCTCCTCTTAGCAACCTTGAGAGAGTCTTTAGAAGCATGAACACTAAGTGTCTTGTCTGTGTAATTCCCCTCTATCAACTTTTAATTTCTACTCGGTCTGCACCTTCAGGAGAATCCTCCTGCTGGGGTAGTCCTATGCTCTCCAGGGGATTTCTTGGAGAGTCAGACACTTTCGATCCTAGTTTTGCCAATAGGAGTGCAGCTCCCCTGCTTTACACCCACATATCCTCTTCCTGCAGAGTCCTGGGAATGCACAGGAGCTGTAAGTGATTCCTTTGAGTCTAACTTCCTCCATCTGTGAGGAAAAGATCTTTCTCTGTTCAGGAGATCAGGAGACCATAACAACACTTACAACTCATTCATCCCTTCCCCATACTCACTACAGCCAGGAGGCAACAGCTTCTTTGCTAACACTTTAGTGCTCAACTCCCTGTTCTTTGTCTTGGAGGTGGGTGGTAGACAGAACCAGCAGAAACTGTTTTGAGCTACCTGATATGGAAATTATATCTGAAGGGGGACGGAGACTGTACAGATAAGGCTTTGTTACCTTCTTTGTTTTTAGAGTGAGTTTGGGGAGATGTCCAGGAGAAAGATAGATGGTTGCCTATTTGTTAACTCCTGGAGAAAGAAAGCTACTCACCTGTAGCAAATTTAGTGCAAGATTTTTAACAAGTTATGCCTGAAATTTCTAAAATTATTTCTGGAAAACAAGCATGGAATCACGTAGTTCCCTGGAAAATGTCATTAAGATAATAAAGCACCAAATGTAAGTAATATCTTACATATAACAGATGACAATTTGAGTCAAAGTGCATCTTCACACTGTACAGCCCCTGGAAAGTTGTACTGGCAGGCTGGAACCCCTTTCTGCTTTGACTCTGCCATGTATCTTTGAATGCAGAGAAACATTTGAACAGACCACCCCATCTTCTGAGTACTCTCAAGTAATTTAGCCCCTTCATTGATAAGATTAGATTGCTTAAATCTATTTTATATTATGTATCTTTATTAATTTACTGACGGTTGTGACAAAATATCTCACAAAAGGACTTTAAGGAAGGAAGGATTTGACTCACAATTCAGGCTCCATTCCAATATAACAACAAGAGTGACTTGAGTGTGGCCACAGGAACATCAGATATCTGGTCACACTGAATCCACAGTCAGGAAGCAGAGTGGTGAAGACACACATGATCAGGTGGAGCTCTGCTTTACCTCCTTGAATTCAGCCCATGAGATGATGCTGTATTAAGGATGGTCTTCCTTTAGTTAAACCTCCCTGGTACCTTTCTTACAGATGTGCAAAAAGGCATCTTTCCCAGGAGATTTTTCTTTACAAAACACACTTACTTTATAGACTATAAGCACCAGTGGAATGTCTCAGAGTTCTCTGTTTTTATCTGGGGCTCGAGTCTGTCATTAAGATTTTCCTCATCCTAACATGTGGCATTGACAACCTTTAAGGATGTTTGCATAGCAGATGGTGACTGTTGTTTATTGTAATAAAATAGTCCCATACTACCCCAGAATGGAGTATAATAAACTTTTTTTGGGGGGGGGGTAGATTCACAGATCATCAGTCTTTGCATTAGAGGGGAACAGGAACCAAAGCCAGCAGCCAAGGGGCTGCACATGTTTTTACATCTGCATATATAATACATTTGACCACTCCCAAAGTAGGCCAGTATCTATCCCATGCTTTTTCAGTCCCAGTCCAGCTGGCCTGGGTGAGCTCCCAATAGATCAGCCCCACTGTCTCAGTGGGTGGATGCATCAATCACGGTCCTGACTTCCTTGCTCATGTTCTCCCTCCTTCTGCTTCCCATTTGGACTTTGGGAGCACAGTCCAGTGCTCCAATGTGGGTCTCTGTCTCTGTCCCCATCCATTGCCAGATGAAGGTTCTATGGTGATATGCAAGATATCTTAAAGGCTGTTGGTTGAAGGAGTTTTAACAGCACCTCTCCCTTTTGTCTAAAATGAAAGAGTTCTAAACCTAATACAGAACCATATACAATAAGAACAAATATGAAATATAAAAAATAGAATTACAACCAGCATAAACAATATCAAGCAAGAAGCATATGTTAAATGTTTTAATAGTTATCCTATCCTAAGGAGTCTAAGTCTTGTATTAGAAATGGCTTGGCTAAATCACGAGAAGAAAGTAACTATGACTATCTAATCTTCAACCCTATTAAGAACCTGAGAAAGGAAACACTATTACTTGAATAAACAGGAAGCACAATCAAGCAAATTTCAAAAGATGCAATAAATGTCAGAGACAACCAGCTACCTGGGCAAGCACCCAATATCTCATTTGCAATGTTGGGGCACCCACTTTGGCTAAGGCCTAGAGTAACTGACAGATCATTTTCAGTGGGAGAAAAAAATTTAAAACTGTCCTACCCTATCTTGGCAAGGTTTGGCAGGTTTTTTTTTCTTGTATCCTGCTTGTTCTGTACAGACACTGTGTTTGTCAGTGGTTAAGGCATGGGCAGTTCTTTGTCCAATGGCCAGTTTTTCCAAGAAGAAAACAAGCTCCAAGTGGAGAAGTGGAGTGTCTTCAGGGCCCAACATTCTCTCAGGAATAGATTGGTGCTGCCAGGAGCAATTGTGTCTCATGTCAAAAGAATCCTAAGTTATTTAAATGCCATGTTCTACAGTTGATTGAAGATTAACTATCTATGCAGAATACAATCTCTATGCATCTAAAGAACTTGATTAGTCCAAGTATAAGTATGACAAACATGGATGACTACTGACCTATAATTCTTAATACCTGTATAGCTTAAAGAGTAGAATTTCATATTAGAATATTAAACAATCTTTAAACAACTGTGCAGCAAATGAGAACAACAACCTCAAAATATAAACAGTGCATAAGTATCTTGATCAGAGGTAGAAATGTATAGTGCAATATGATAAATATATCCTAAAATTGCATCAATTTACAAAATATCTTGAGCAGAGGTAGAAACATGTATACATACAATATGACAAAATAACTTTGCATAAATGTACAAATATTATAAACAGAAATAGGAGCATATTTAATATAACAAATATGATTTGAATTTGTATCAATACATGAGAATCTATACCAATGTAAATTGTCTATAAATAATAGCTCACAAGTATTCACTCTATTACTCACTATTATTATGGATATAATAAAGGTTTCTTTATTTATGGGTAGACTATCAGATCAGCAGTCCTCTGCAATAGCAGGGAATAGGAAACAAAGCCAGCAGTCAAGGTACTGCAAACATTTTTACATCTGTATATGTAGTACATTTGACCATGCCGAAAGTGGGCCAGTATCTTAAAGGTTATTGGCTCAAGGCAGTCCCACAGCAGGTGAGTCAAGTAAGGGCAGTGGCCTGTATGATTCACCTGAGGCCCATGGGAGCAGAGCACAAAGTTGGTGGCAAGAGAGTGGCAGTGACTTTATGTAGATTTTCCACCTCGTACTTTGTTAGAGTTTATGGATGAGAAGCGGGTCTGAAAGAAACAACTAATTTATTTCATGTCTTATTCTTGGTTGCAGATAAGATTTCATAGTTAGCTTAGTGGGAAAGAAGACAGAAAACACTGGAGAATAGCTGGTGTGTGTCTGCGCACATGGTGTGTGTGTGTGTGTGTGTGTGTGTGTGTGTGTGTGTGTGTATGTGTGTGTGTGTGTTCTCCATAAGACTCTAGATATGTCTCAGATTTGTAAAGGGAAGGGCGCTGTTTCAAATAGTTTACCATGAGACATAAGACAAATGTCCTTTTTCTTTGGCTAAAACTCATGCCGCAGATTTGTGGGACTTTCATTCATTGTTTATTCGTCACTTTTCAGACTTGAAGCTGTGATAACTAAGGTGTTTAAACAGCTCTGTTCGATGTGTTGCTTTGAAGTCGTGATTTTTGTGTAAGCACATGGAAGATCAGCTTCAGCAGTACTCAAGTTCTCCTGCAGAATTCAGTGGTCAAAAGGAAGCCATTATCTTCAGGTAGCAAGAAAGAGAGAGGATGATAATGAGAAATCATGTTTGAAGAACAGGAAAAGGGATCATTTGTGAAAAGGTGGAAGAAACACTTGCACGTTAAAATCTAAATAAAGGAAAGAACTCTAACTTGGGCTGTGGGGGTAGAAGAAGCTGGAAGCAAGGTACCGAATGAAGCAGTTTGCACTTGAGACAAATGAGGGGAACCTACCTGTTACTGGGCAGCAAGCAGGTGCTAAGAATGATTAAATATGTTGAACTATATTGAGATCGCTATTAGTGTTAGTGATGAGTCCTTCAAGGTTTAGTGTAAACATTCCTTCTGATGTTCATAAGTTTATAAATAAGAAGACATACAGTAAATTGGACTCTCCCTTGCACAGCTCTCAGCCAGAAAACTGTCCACCAATTAGGCAACGAGACTACCCTGCTAGCAGCATCAGTTATCTGGAGTATCCCATGGAGCCTTGAGAGAACCCCACAGGAACTGACTCTGTCTTTCCTGGCTGCGGAAGGCCTAGCTCACCCAGAAATGCTGCAAACACTTTACAGTGGACTGTTGGTCATCACATCCTTGAATGAATCACTTTGGCCAGAGAAAGAGCACTTTCACGAGTGGAGGAACTGAGGTGACCGGCTGCGAGTTAGGCAGGGACAATGTGACAGCTTTAGCACAGCCATTGCACAGAGCCCACTTCTTAGGTGGTGTATCTACCGTAGCTGACTGCTGGAAAGTATTAGCTTCAACTGGTCTCTTGGTAGCTAAAGATTGCCTGGACGTTGCAAAGAGGCCTGACTTTGCAGTGCTGATGCAGAGGCCAACACTATCCTGCCTGCAGGTTCAGTACTGACCAGTTCTTCCCATAGGCTCAGTACTTCCTGGCTCCCCACATGGACCGGATACTGTCTGGCTTCTGATACCAGATATCAGGCTTCTGAAGAGCCCAGCAGGCATTACCTACTCCATGTCCTGGCTTCCAAGCCCAACTGCTACTTGATATATGAAGAAGTCTAAGTGGACCAGACCCATTTTCCAACTCCCAGAACTGGACTTTTGAGCATCCCTGATTGTGTCTGCTTCCAGTTTCCCTACCCCAAGGTCCCAACTTTCCAGTGTAGATCAATAGCAGCCCCTGGTACACTGATTGAATAGCAGTAGCCTTATACCAGCAAGAATGCACTGACACTGCCCCCAAAACCCATCTATGTCCCAAGATCCCACGTATTGGCAGATGGGAGTGGACTCCTAACAGAGTAACCCAGTCATCCCCAGCATCTAGCTCATGTTTACCCAGGTTCTCTGCTCTCAAGGAGCCCCAGATCACATCCTAGTTCTTAAATGCACTCTGGACATACACAAACACAGTCAATGTGTCCTAGCAATACCCACAGAGACTCAGCTGAACAGTTCCTGAGTGACGGTGGCAGGACAAAGAAGAAACAGAGAAGATGGAGCAGAGTGAACAGCTGATGAAAGATGAAAAGCTGCAGCTGTCACACCAAAGAGCTCAGGAGAGCCATCTCCAGGATAGAGGACCTCCGTTTCCAACCTGTGCACAGTGAAACCGGGTCCTGCCAAGGACCAAGGACCAAAATCTGAGGCAGGAGCAGAAGCTGTAGCAGCTGTAGCAAAGGGTTTCTTCTGCCACTGCTCACTGCTGCCAACCACTGAGGAAAATGAAAGCTTTCAGAGACCAGCTTCTGAAACCACAACTCACAGTTCCGTGGAGTAAAAGAGTTCTCAACTTACACTTCTGTGGAGTAAAGGAGTTCTCAGGCAGCTAATTGATGCGGTTCATATTCAAGACCTGGTGTTCACAGGGCTAGATAAAGGTTATTGGCTGGAAAAAATATTGATCACAGATATCAAAAAAAATGTTTGAAAAGATCTAATTGCTTATTTCTCCAAGTCTACTAAAATTATAGAAAACAAGTATGGTCACATAGCCAAAAAAAAAAAAAAAAAAAAAAAAAAAAANAAAAAAAAAAAAAAAAAAAAAAAAAAAAAAAACCAAGAATGGGAATGGGGTGATGGAGGACTCATGACTTCGGGCGCACCTGCTTCAGCAGAACTACGTTAGGGACAACAGTTGAAGTCGAAGTGCATCAGCTATGTATGGAGTGACTGATAAACCCAATAGGAAGGTTATAGAAACAGGATCTAGCCTGGGCTTCAAAGAATTCTGACCAGGGAGAGGGCAGTTTCATCTGGCTTTGCTGGGATATAAGACCAGGAATCGTGAACCACAGTCTGTACACTCCTTAGAATAAAACACAAACCAGTACCTTGTGCCCTGCTCCTCTCCCCACGTAACTCAGCTTCATATCATGTCTCTCACCCATGTAGCAAGTAGCACTGGCGCCTGCACTCCAGCAGCAAGGAGTCTAGGGCACAGCTCTTTTCATTTAGCTGCTTTATTTTGGAGAGAAGCAGAACTCAGTTGATGTGGATGTCAGAACCCATCACGGCCAGTGTTCAGACACCGTCCTCATCCCTTACTTTATTTACTCATATGTTAAATACTTATTGAATGTATATGATGTGGACACCTTGTTCTAGATTCAGTAATAAGCTAGCAGGTAGATTTCCTCTTTCCTTAGAAGTAAACTATGAGGAAGCATAATTTGGAATGAAGGAAACTCTCTGAAGGTTGGAGAAGGAAGGCAGGCCAAAGAGTAGCTCCAGAGACACAGGGGACTGGTGCTGGCTGCTTAGAATTGGCTGTGTGCTCAACCTTTAGCAGCGAGAAACTGTGAGGCTGTTGAATTTTCTAGCTCTATGCACAAGAGTGCATAGAGGGATTCTGACATAAACCCCGCACAGGATTGAATTTATTTGGCAATAATGTCCCTGGATTTGATTTTAGCTCAGAAAATAAGCCTGACCTTAAGAGCTAAAGGGAAGACGTTGAAACACCCGGTTGAGAAGAAGCACAACCACAAATCCTGCGATGGCAGGCTGCACACTTACAGCAAATGAACAGCAAAACCAGAGTGCTGTTGACCTTAGGCTGGGCAGTGTAGCGTGACTGAGAGAGACAGACAGGAAATGCACCGCGTGATTCTAGTACGGATGTATTCAGAGGGCCAAAATGTAAAAGGCTGTGAAAGTAAAAGGAAGACTGGTGGGAAGAATAGGCCAGTGGGAGTGGATGAGAATGTATGGCAGGTGGATATGACCCAGATACAGGTTGGAAACATGTGTGAAAACGTCATAATGAAAACCACTCTTACATATAATTAACATATGCTTGTAAAAACAGTAAAAATGAAAACAAGCATTTGTCTTTTCATGGGAAGATTCTTCAAGCAATTCATTTCCTTTGTATTTCAGCTTTGGACTGGAAATTCTATGAAGACACCTGTCATTGTGAGGAAAATTCCCAAAGACACAATGAACTTAAATGCATGGCTGTCATCTGGAGAGTGCAGTCCTGGGGAGTTGGTGTGAGGGTAGCTTCAATCACATTGCACTCTGTAAAAGGTCATCAGGTTTGATGATATTTTCAAGTTTTGAGAAATATGATGTTACTTAATGGACAAATTATTGGACCTTGGATTTTCCATTTTTGTGTAGATTGATTTAAACCCCAAATCACCCTGACAAATATTTTATGAGCTAAATAGAGGGTATTAAGGGGACAAGTTTTATTCCATATTATAAATCAGAGATGATATCTGCTTAGTTGCTCTGAGGAGCTGCCTTAGAGTGAGGGTTGGAGGTCCTTCCCATTCATAATAGCTACTCCTCACAACATTGCCATGGTAGACATGTTTGTTCCTAAGGTGGAGAGAGAGGTAAAAACTTGCTGAGGTTAGATATCCAACAAGCACTAGTCGTCAGCATGCAAACGGATGCTGGGGTGACCTCAAAGTGAGGTCTATTGGTGCACCTCATGGCATCATTATCCCAACCTCACATGAAGGCTGACGCTGGCTTGCCGCCAGCGAAGTGCCTCCAGACCGAAGGTCTTGACACTTAGTCAAACACTTCACCAGCTTGACAAAGCAATCCATCAGTAGTCAATCCATACATACAAAGGCAAGCTTTCCTCTGGGCATTCTCATGACATCACCGATAGCTTGTATCTTCTCTCTTTGCAGCTTCCTTCCAAGCTCTTTACCCTGTTTGTTTTCCATCCATCCAGGCTACTCCTTGCTTTAGTCATTTGGTTCATGTAAATGTCTCTAAAAATACTGAGCCATCCTGTCCTCCAATAATGTTTACATAGTATCTGTGTATATATATAGTCGCTAGGGTCAGGAGTTAGGCAGATGGCACGAGCCCTAAAAGGGCTTAAATCAATCAATCAATCAATCAATCAATCAATCAATCAATCAATCAGCACTCTGCTTGCTGGTGTGCCACCTCCATAATTCTATGCCTTTGGATCCATAGTACTATGTTTAACTTAGTTGTAACTCAGAGATTATAATTTTGTTTTAACCTGATATTTAAGTGCTGTCAGTGGCCAAGGGTGTTGTAAGGAGCAGCAGTGGGCTGTGTCCCGCCACCCGGCTAGCTTTACCCAAAATAAATACAGGGAAACTGTATTCTTTTAAAAACTGCCTGGCCCGTTAGTTCCAGCCTCTTATTGGCTAGCTCTTACATATTAATCTAACCCATTTCTAATAATCTGTGTAGTCCACGAGGTGGCTTACCAGGTAAGATCTTAACCTGCGGCTTTGTCGGGTAGGAGAATCATGGCGATGGCCTGACTCGGCTTCTTTCTCCCAGCATTCTGTTCTGTTTACTCCGTCTACCTAATTTTCTGTCCTATCAGGCTAAGCAGTTTTCTTTATTAGTTAACCAATGAAAGCAACATATAAGATATAAGACCTACCTCCATCACAAGAGAAGGTGGAAAAGAACAGTTTGGGTAGTGTAGAGGATCCTATGACAAGATCCCCTCATCTGCTGGTAGTCTTCCATGCAGATAATCTGCAAAGGGATTCAAGCTGTAAGAGCAAAATTCTGACCACTGGATTATTGTTTTTTATTGAGAATAAGAAAAAAAAAGTTTCCGCCTCCTCCCAGCCTCCCATTTCCCTCCCCCCTCCCCCACTCCTCTCCCCCTCCCCCCACTCCTTTCCCCCTCCCTCTCTAATCCAAAGAGCAGTCATGGTTCCCTGCCCTGTGGAAAGTCCAAGGTCCTCCCCCCTCCGTTCATGTCTAGGAAGGTGAACATCCAAACTGGCTAGGCTCCCACCAAGCCGGAACATGAAGTAGGATCAAAACCCCTTGTCATTGACCTTGGCTTCTCATCAGTCCTCATTGTTCGCCATGATCAGAGAGTCCGGTTTTATCCCATGCTTTTTCAGTCACAGTCCAGCTGGCCTTGGTGAGCTCCCAATAGATCAGCCCCCACTGTCTCAGTGGGTGGATGCACCCCCCGTTGACCACTGGATTATTAATCAATCTTTTTTGCAAGTATTAGTTTTGTAGGATAAAAAAACACTCAATTACAGTTTTTAATTAAAATACCCAAATACATACTATGAAAGCCAGTTTTAATTTAATTAGGGTGATAAAATGACTGTCCAAGAATGATGATATGGTTTAAAGTCAAGTGTTAAGTCCAAACAAATCCACTCTGTATAGCAGTAACCACAAAGTTTGCTTCCCAGAGACAAAATTAAGACACACCCGGCATATTTGTTAACAAGGATGCACAGAGGAGGAGGAAGATAATATAAATCAAAGCAACTAAATTCTTGTCAATGCTAAGTTGTGATGTAGGCAGTGGAGGACTGGGGAGGCTGGGACATGGGTGTCTGCCGGGAGAAGCAGGAGCACTCAGGAGAGCCAGTCCAAGAGAGAAGTGACATTGTTACATTGCTGCTGGCCGCTCAGCTGCAGGAAAAGGCTACCCTTGTTTGTGCGACCTAGACGCTACGTCCTCAAAGCCTAGATGGCAGGCATGGAGCTGTGGGGCACAGTGTCTTCTCTGTGGTGTTTTCACTTGTTTTTGCCTGGTTAGCTATCCTCCATTCCTCTCCCTCTTTTAACAAATAAAAACACACACTTCTTTCCATTGCACACTGGAAATGTATAATTTGCTTTCCGTCCTCAGAGGGGCACATTCCTCAGAGGGGCACATACCTCAGAGGGGCACTTATCTAAGAGTTTCCCTTGCTTGAATGCCAGAAGAGACTTTGGACTTAAAAATAAAAAGATCAGAAGCACATATTTTAAATATTATTTATTTTTTAAGCCCTCATTTCTTGGCAGTTTCATTCTTGTATGCAATAATTTTTAGTTCCTGTCGCCCCGTCATCCTGTCTCACTGCTACTCCTCCTCCTGGGAAAACCCTTCTTCTTCAGACTGAAAACTTCGGAAGAGCTCTGCTTCCCTCCATGCTCCTTGTTATGATTCTCTGTCTTGCCACAGGACCAGGAAAAATACAGTCAAGAAATATGAACTGAAAGCACGAGCCAGCAAAAATCTTTCCTCCTTTAATTTTCCTGAGCATTTTGTTACAGTGATGAAAACCCAATTTATCCAATTAAAAATGCTCACTATATGTACTTATATAGGTATTTCTTAAAAAGCAAAGCAAAACAAAACAAACATACAAATGCCCAAAAATCTATGCAAAAGGCTCAACATCACTAAAGACATTGGAAATGCACATCAAAGCTGTGGCAATACCATCACTCTCCAGTAAGGAAAACTACTATCGAAAGACCAGAGACAGCAAGTGCTTGAAAGGATGTAAAGTGAGAAGCCTAGGCTGTTGCCCTCAGGAATGTAAATTAGTGCAGCTAGTATTTAGTAATGCAGTGGCACCTCCAAAATGTAAAACTAGAACCCTTTCATATTTCAGCAATTTCATTACTGGGTATATAATCCAATTTTATTGTTTTTCAAAGAAGCATTTGGACTTCCACATCCATCAAGCACAATGCTCTGTAAACAATAAGTGGAAACAGCCTAAATGCCAATCGATTGATTAATGAATAAAGGGATTTTGGATAGATACACAATGGACTACTATTCATCTCTAACAAGAAATAAAGTATGGTTCCATGTAACAACATGTATGAAACCGGACATAGTTGCATCAAATGAAATAAACTATTCTAATAAAGACAAATGTCACTTGATTTTATTTATACATGGCACTTGAAAGTGTTGATCCAGGAGAGGCTGGACATAGAATAGTGACTGCCAGAGGCTGGGGCAGAAGAGGTTAGACAGGGATGGGGAAAGATTGACCAATGAGCACAAAGCTGCATATAGATAGCAGGGGAGACGGTCTGCAGTTCTGTTTCCCAGGAGGATCACTCTAGATGATAATGATGCTCTGTGTATTTCAGAAAGCTAGAAGACAGAGTTCCCAAAGTTGATGTTATAAGCCAATGGCAAATGACTGAAGAATTAAGTATGTTTAAACTGTTTAAAAATTGTACATTCTATACATCTATTTAGTGATATACCACTAATATTTGTAATTTTGTGTTTTATATACCAGTTAGAAATAATCTTAAGGATGTTGCAAAGATTATCTTAATAATTTAAGATATATATTTAATAATTAAGATTGAATAATCCTAAAGATGTTGGATTGGTAAAGTGCTTGCCTCATGAGCATGAGGACCTGAGTTAGGATCCTTAATACCCATGTAAAAGTCAGAAGTAGTTCACTCAAGAACTAAGGAAGGGAGTAGGTGTGGGTGAGGTGGTAGGAGAAAGAGACAGGGCTATCTCCAAAGCTTTCTGACCAGTCAGTCTGGCCATATTGGTGGACTCTAAATTCACCGACAGACCCTTACTCAAAAACTAAGATGGAGACTATTTGAGAAAGATGTCATTGTTGACCTCCACATGCATGACCATATAGACACATACACATGTATGTTACCTCCACATATACAAATAAACAGCACAGCTAAATTAGAATGTGGCTAAAGGCCACAAAAATATTATAAAGTACATATCAAGAATGGCAGGGATTGTGTGGAGGAGCAAAGCTTATATATGACAGTAAACAGAAAAGAGGCCATGGAGAGATGGCCTTCAAAGGGACATGCTCAGTGACCTACTTTCTCCCACCAGACCCTGCTTCCTCAAACTTTCACCACTACCCCAAATATAAACAGTATCCAAAGAACACCTAAGGGCCTGCAGGAGCTGCTTCAAGGTGCACAGGGTGTGTGTTTGTGTGTGTGTGTGTGTGAGAGAGAGAGAGACAGAGAGACAGAGAGACAGAGAGACAGAGAGAGACAGAGAGAGAGACAGAGAGACAGAGAGAGACAGAGAGAGAGACAGACAGCAACAGAGAGAGACAGAAAGAAGAGAGAGAGAGAGACAGTTCTATTTGAAATACAAGGCTACCTGTTGGGGGTGGGGGGGACAGGACCTGGCACAGACACCAAGGCAACCATTGACATTTGCTTCCTTCTGCTTTTGGGTAAGTAGCAAACTGCTTTAAAGTTCTTTCCCAAACTGACATCTATTTGTATATGTAATCTTTCTAGTCACAAAATTCAAACAAAGTCTTCTCATACCATCTCTTTAAAAAATTAAATGAGGCTGGCAGTGGTGGCGCACACCTTTAATCCCAGCACTCGGTAGGCAGAGGCAGGTGGATCTCTGAGTTTGAGGTCAGCCTGGTCTACAGAGTGAATTCCAGGACAGGCTCCAAAGCCACAAAAAGAAAACCTGTCTTAAAAAAATCAAAAGAAAAGAAAAGGTTTAAATGAAGCAAACTTTCATAAAAATGAACATACCATCCAAAGCAAAGAACTAAATTTGGAATTATAGAAAATTTTAAATCTCTATTGTCCTCTTAATTTTTTCAGTGTTGTGGTGTCTTGACTCATATTTTAATACTTTTCTTTGATTCTTCTTCCTCAAGTTTACCATCTGTTGATATTTATAACTATGTCACAAGTGTGTTTAGTTTTCTAGTTATTGTTTCTCCATGAAGAAATACCACAAAAACTGTCTTTCAGATTGCCAGTCAGGCATTTTCTATAGCACATCCTATTGTTGAAGCTTATTAATTATGTTCCTTAAGTCAAATGAATTTATTTTGTTTACTGAAGCTTCAAGAAGCTCTAAGTATAACTAAACAAGTCTCCCAGTGATAATGTCCTCCACACATGATACAATGACTCCTTGGCACTAATTCCAAGCTTCCTTCTGTTTGACAGACCTACTCTTTTCAGGGAAGGGATGTAGTGAATAAATTTCTGTTTTAAGATTTTTTGAACAGAACACACATGTCTTACAGGTTTCCATGGTCCCTTCTTCAGCCATGAGGAAACAGTAGTGTTTACTCTCCATTATCCTTTTCTGCTCAGTTCTCACGCAACTTTTCAAGTGAACTGCAGTGGACTAGATCTCCTTCCTTAGACTTCTCAGATAACTGCAATGGGTTGACTTACAGATTCTTTAACTAAGTTGTCTATGCCTCTTGTAATAATAACAATCCTTGTGACTCCTTGCTTAGCAGGTGAGGAGCTAAAAATTTAAACCTGCTTTATATTGGTTTCTGATTTTTGGGTCACCAAGACACAGTTCCAATATTTCCTCACATTTACAGGGAGGGCCTTTATAGCACAGTGTGTGATCTGTGTTCTGAGGTTAGCACTCCTTCATTGTGTGGCTGGGATAAGGCTGAGGCATGCAGGTTTGCAGCCCTAGAAAAGAAGCAGTCATGCTGGGCTTAGAGCACACATTGACAGATGGGGCCCTGGACACTCGGAAGGCAGTGAGCCTAGCTTCACATCGTCACTGCTTTCTTCGTGCATCTTGTATGACCTATGAGTAACTTGGCACAATTCCAGTGTTAGACTCTGGCAGACTGCTAGCTGCTCAGAAGCTTAATAAGTATTTGTGTGTGTGCATGCATGAGTGTGCATGCATGAGTGTACATGCATGAGTGTCAGGAATGTAGAGATGTACATGGACATATGCACATACCTGTGGAGGTCATGACACCACTTCTACTGTCCTTCTCTAAGTCCCATCTGCCTTGAGTTTTTAGACAGGGTCTCTCACTGGCCTCTAACTTTCCAAACAGACTAAGTTGTATTGACCAGTCAGCAAGCCCAAGGGAGTCTCTGTTGGGGGAAGACTGCTTGTTCATCCTGGCCACCCAGAACCAAAATAATCCCACAGAAACTATATTATTTAAAACACTGTTTGGCCCATTAGCTATAGCTTCTTATTGCTAACTTTTACATCTTAATTTAACCAATTTCTGTTAGTCTGTGTATCACCACGTGTAGTTCTCTAAACTACTTCCTGCTTATTGGGGGTGCTTGTTATTCAGGTCTTTCCTGGAATATCCTGTGTGCTTATTCAGGTCTTTCCTGGAATATCCTGTGTGCTAAGTTCATCTCAGTCAGCAGTTCAGTGAAGTAATTTTTGGGGGTGTTTATGGCAACCTTTCATGGGGTCTTAGTCCATCAAACCATATTAGTCTGAAAGCAATCCAAAGGTTCTCATTCTCTGTGGAAACAAAAAAAGAACCTCATTTCCAAAGCAGCATATCCTTAAACTCAAATTTTGAAGACAAAAATATCTTTAATGTATATATGTTGGTTATTTCACAGTCAAAAAATTCAAAGAAAGCACAATAGTATACATAATCCACACTCTTTGTGTATTCTCTATCTTTATGTGGCTTCTTTTCTTTATTTCTTTAATCTATGACTGTCTGTACTCTGTCTCTTTAAAGAATTTGTTTTATTTTTTTATAAACTATTTACTTCTTTTTATAACTCTCTATACTCTTTTTATTCTCTCTCCCAAGCATATGAACATTTGTTCAACACTATGACCATTTAGAGGTCTTTATTGCATATCTGTAATTATTATCTGACCAGAAGTGCTTTTAAAAAAGCTAATCACTTTATATTAATTTAAGTGGCACCATTGCTAGGGGAAATATGGCATTGCCTGCTTGCCCCACCCAGATCAACATGGCGGGGTAGAGGTCTGTTCAGAGCCTCATTTTCAGGCATACAGCGGGTCTATGTTGCCATTAAGCAAGTTGTAGCAGTCTTCTCTCAAACCCCATTTAAATGCTCTGTAGCTGGACCTCCCTATAAATTTAGAGCCCCTTGTGCTGGCAAAACAGGAAGCCACTACTTTTTTTTAAAGAAGCCACACAGTTTTTATTGTACCTCTCTTAAAGCAGCCCACCCTTTTTCTCCACGAGCCCATCTAGAAAACAAAATTGTGGCTACTAAAAGTCATGCTTAACTCTGTTCTTTTGTGTTGAGAATTCCTTTTGATATCTTTCTCAGGTTGTTATACGGATATAGTTACCCACATTGGCACACCAATTTGTTGGGGGGGGGGAGGAGATTGCTTTTTTATTCCAGCTGCCTAGAACCGAAATAATCACATAGAAACTATATTATTTAAAATACTGCTTGGCCCATTAGCTCTAGCTTCTTATTGGCTAACTCTTACATCTTCATTTAAACCCATTTTTATTAATTTGTGTATTGCCACATGGCTATTGCTTACTGGGTAAAGTTCCAGGCATCTGTCTTTGGTGGCACTTACATGGCTTCTCCCTGACTCCACCTTCCCTTCTCCCAGCATTCAGCTTAGTTTTCCCCCACCTACCTATATTCTGCCCTGCACAGGCCCAAAGCAGTCCTTTATTAACCAACAATACAGCATACAGAGGGGAATTCCTCATCAAGTCTCCTGTCTCCACCCCTCTAAGCAATGGAATTTCAGTGTTATGATTTGAATGAAAAATGTCCCCCATAGGCTCAGACATTTGAACTTTTGGAGTTGTCAAGGGAGGTGGTTCAGCCAGGCTGAAGGAATTGTGTCATTGGTGGCTGACTTCGAGAGATCATAGTGTCATCCCACTTCCACTTTGCCATCTGCTTTGTGCTTGAGGTGGAGAATGTGATCACTCAGCATCTGGGTGCCATGACTCCCCACCATACTGATTTTTGCAGCAGAAAAAAGTATGTTAGGACTATTTTAACCTAAATCATCTCAAAGAAAAAAATTGGTGTGTTTTATTTGGGTCTCCTCCATATGCTTCCACAGAAAGTTACAACTTATCCAAGTCAGGCTCTCCATGTACCTGTTACAAATGTTGAAACATGCATGCTCCCAAACACAGGTAGTGTGCACTTCTATATTTACTCTCAGAGTTTTCATTGTAGAAGCAACGACCCCTCCTGCTTTCCATCTTCATCCTCTGCACTAGTGTAGTTAAGAAGTTGTGTTTGGAACAGAAAATGTGGACATCTAATTTGCAGTTCATGTAACTTCAGCTCTAAGTTCACCTGGTCCTCATTTTCTCTGTGTTAACTGGGGGGCAGTCTGACTTGCCTTTGTGTTCATAATCTCATTCCATTCTACTTAGCAGCTTGTCTTTCACTCAGTTTTATCCCCCACAAATTTCATTGTTCCTTCTTTGCCTTCTTATGTGAAGGCAAGGGCAGACTTGTTTAACATTTCTGAAAATCCTGTGTTTAGGTGGGAAAAGACTAGCTTTTTGGTAATCCTAAAGATAGAGTGATTCCTTGAAGGAACGCATGGTGGAAGAGAAAGCAATCATGGACCCCAGATACAAAGCAGTAGCGTGGTCCCCAATATTCATGAACCTACACCGTGGCCTATATCTAGATAGATTTAGCCCCATGAGTGTCTTGATTATGAACTTCCAACGTGGAACCTTGCATTTCATAAGGGTATGAGGCAAAGGCCTTGATTGGAAGGACTTTAAGCATCCCATGGCTGACAGGTGACACTGTGCTGGGCACAGAATGACCTCATACATTCCCTTGTATGCAGCTTGATTATGACATAGAATGGATTTCTTTAAGGCTTACTGTAGTGACTAAATTAGCTAATCCAGGCGGCATTTGTTGTCTCACACTGCTTGTGTGCCTAAATTCTCTGCTCGGCCGCTTTCAAGTTTGAAAGAAGATGTCAACTAGATTGATTCTCCTCTAGAAAGCTGCCTATTCAAGTCGCAAATCCCTTCCAGATTCCACTGGGGATTGTTCTCAGCTCCCGGAGGCGACTTTCAATTTTTTGATAGGCTCCTTTGACACTCAAAACTAGACACAAAAGAATCCGCTCACACAAAACGCTTTTCTTTTTTTTCATCATCCTAGTGACAGGGAAGGCTCACTTGATTATGTCATCCCTGCAGCATCCTATCTGTTTTGGCTAACTTAAAAACAATTGATTAGGATCAAAACCGTGTGCCATTGTCCTTGGCTTCTCATCAGCCCTCATTGTTCGCCATGATCAGAGAGTCCGGTTTTATCCCATGCTTTTTCAGTTACAGTCCAGCTGGCCTTGGTGAGCTCCCAATAGATCAGCCCCACTGTCTCAGTGGGTGGGTGCACCCCTCGTGGTCCTGACATCCTTGCTCGTGTTCTCCCTCCATCTGCTCCTAATTGGGACCTTTGGAGCTCAGTCCAGTGCTCCAGTGTGGGTCTCTGTCTCTATCTCCATCCATCACCAGATGAAGGTTCTATGGTGATATGGAAGTACTTCATGTTCCGGCTTGGTGGGAGCCTAGCCAGTTTGGACGTTCACCTTCCTAGACATGGACGGAGCGGGGAGGACCTTGGACTTTCCACAGGGCAGGGAACCCTGACTGCTCTTTGGACTGGAGAGGGAGGGGGAGAGGAGTAGGGGGAGGGGGAGAAGGGTGGGAGGAGGGGGAGGGAAATGGGAGGCTGGGAGGAGGCGGAAACTTTTTTTTTCTTTTCCTTTTCTCAATAAAAAAAACCAATTGATTAGAAGCCTCATGGCTGCACTGAACAGGGAGGAAACATTAAGGCATGCCTACTGTGGGAGCAGACACTTCTGCAGCCTTCTCTGAATCCTGCCCATACCTATTCTGTGACATGAGCTGTGTTGTTGCTGGTGGGGCTTGGACTAGAACTCCTAGGGGAAAACACTGGGTAATAAGACATTCAAGTGGTAGTGGGACATTGCGTAGAAATGAACTGTGTGCATAAGAGCCTTTCTTGGTAGAACACCAGAGACAGGTAGGGCCAGGATTCCTCAGCTCAGGGAGACGTATGACTGGGGATTTAACAATGGCCCAGTAACCAAGTGTGAAATGGCATCTAACTTCAACTGCATAGAGGGCAGAAAATGTTTAAGCTGAAACAGGCATTATAGGATTATCTGTGTGGAGGATGAAGGAAGGTACGAAGATGGTAAAATTAGAACTGGTTGCCAAGGCAGTCATTCACCCCATGCCTGCTATTTTTATGTATCATGCCCTCCTGGAGGCTGGAGGCTGGCATGGACTGAAGTGAAAGGAGAGACAAGTGCTGACTAGGTCCCTCCTGTCCCAGGCTTCTGGCCAGAGAGGAAACCTATCAAGTCAGTGCTCACCACAGGATGTTGTGTACTGTACGGTGTCCTGGGTCTGGAAACAATGAGCAGAAATCAGGACTCCTTAAACTCAGTTAATAAAAACCCCCAAAAGGCAGTGTGTTGCCAAGCCCTCTTTGACAAAAACAACAGAAGAAGAAAGAACTGCCACAAAACAGCAGCAGCAGGAATTCTGGTCCTCTTGTCCAACTCCTCCACCACCGAATCCCATTTGGTACAATGAGGACATGGCGTAAATAGCACAGGTGGTGGGTGTTCTGCCTTCACACAACATCGTGTTGACCCAGATGTATACAAAGCTCACTGATCCACAGATTAGCATTCCAAAATCAACATGCTTGATCAATTTAACATCTACTGATAGAATTCACTCCTGTTTTACACACTGAACTGTGAAAAATAAGTCAAACAAACAGGGCTCTAATCCCTGCCCAGTGTGAGGTTCTGTACTGTCTTCACATGAACCAGAGACAGACAGCACTGTGTCATCACCCGCATGGTTCACTGCATGTCTTCTTCCACTTTGTTCCTCGTTCTGGGGCTGTGGCTAGAGAAAGGTGCCTGGCTATTCCTGACTTCCACAACTTTCTTCTACCACTGAATATTTGAATATCTTGATTTCAATAAGCACTGTGGTTTACTGATATATTCATGGAGTTGAAAAGATATTCCAGCAAATATCTTTGCCTTTACCTAACTCATTACAGTTTAAAGAAATTAAAACAATGACATAAACATGTTAGTCACTAAAAACTGTTTACAGGAGATGAAGGATTTGACAAATAACACAATTAGAGGAAGGGGCAGGAGAAAACTACACCAGTGGCTAGTTATTCGGGAAATAGAGGTTTTTATAGTGGGTCCAGGAGGAAAGTAGTAAACATTGGTAACATTTCCACAAAGCTTCTTCGTAGGCCTTCTCTCTTGGGGGAGGAGGCAGGGGAAGAATGTCTGCGCGCCGTGGCTTGCCAGCGATCACTCCGAGGTGCTACCATTTCTAATTTCTCATGCTAAATTTTTGTTTATCTTTCTGAGGTACTAGTGATTGAGCTTAGAGCTTTGCACATGCTTGGTGAGTGCTCTACCACAAAGTTGCAGCTTCTGACTTCAAACATCAATTCTACAAAAGAGATGTGACCTGCAGTTCACCAACAATTTCCAGGAACCTCAATGCCTTTCAGTACCTATTACTCTGCAAAAGAAACTGTCCTCCCATTTGAAGAATGTTTTTTTTTTTTCTACTGACTTTTTCTTTTCCTCAGATATTTGAGTGGGAATTTAGGGAAAGTATAGCTGGAAAGTTCTTACCTAGTGTCTAGTTAGGTTGTAAATGGAAAGATGCCAGTGAGGCTGTGGACCTTTGAAAGATGGGTATTGCTGAAACTCCAAGATGGCTTGCTCGTGCAGCTGACAGGTGTTATTGGATGCTTGCAGTGGGCTGAGAGAACCTTTGACCAGAACAGGTACACATAGGACTCACGGCAGACAGATTTCTTATGTCTACCCATTTCCCCCAGAGTGAATGGGCAGAGCCAGGTAGAAGCTATGAGAACCTGCTGAGCAGCCTTGGGATAATGTCTTTACTTCTCTCATACTCTGTGGGTGATGTGATCACAAGGAAAATAAGACTTCAGTGGGACAAATACTGACTCCCCAGCAAGATGAACATATAAATACTTGAGAGATCATATTTTAACTTGCCATACTTGTTTAGAAAAAAAAAACAGTAAAGTCACAGGATGTAACCAACAAAATCTCCAGTAAAAATGCAGGTTATGTCATAAAGGATGTTCTTGACTTCAAACAAGCAGAAGCTTAATACCAATGAGGTTATCATTGCAATAATGTGTCAGTTCATGAGTTATATCACAGAAAACAAGAAAGAGTGGCATGATGTGTTGATGTAGGAGCTCCATCATCACGCCACTTCTGCCATCAGGTCACCGCTGTCTGCTTCTCTTTGCAGGAGTTTTGCCATCAGGTCCTTTAGTCTGGTTCTCTCTGCAGGTTGGTCACCTCTCATCTCTTCTAGAACTTTGCCCCCACCACACATCCAGCATCAACAGTTTGGCCAAAAGAAATAAACTGCTAACTGTTAGTTCAAGTTAGACATCTGCCTCTCTGTTTTTATTACAGATGCATATCTGCTTTGTCCTCATGGTGGCTTCTGTTTGTGGAGGAATCAGTACTTGAAGATTGGAGTGTGGGAAAAACCACAGGGAAAAAAATCATTCAATGCCCAGGCATCATATATTTAGAGTCAACAATAATTGCCAATCTTCTCTCTGCCTCCCCTCTGAAAATTGCCTAAGTAAATCCCTGCAAGCCTCGTGCAGGATGTAACCAGTCTTTATCTTTCAGAAAATCCATGGAGTGTGGAAAAGGGAATGAAGAGCCATTTGACCTAGCTAAGAGAGAAGAATCCAGTACCCAGGGCACATGCCCAGACATCTTCATCTATACATTGTTCAGTGTCTTCATGTATTACTTCATGTATTCTCCATAGTGTGGTCAAGTTTAACCTTCATTTTCCAGAGAAGAAATCTCAGATTGAGGAAGTTTATGTAACTTTACTCCAGCCTCATAAGGAATAAATGACAAGTCAAGGGCTTCGATTCAGTTTTCACTTTTAAATCCAAAAGTTATGTGAGTCTTCATGATGGGATAGATGTGGAAAGTACGCTTAACTGGAGGTTTAGCATCTAGGTTCTTATTGGCTAAACCAAATCTTTCATTATGTGTGTCTAGTTTGTGAGGAGTGGGGAGGATATAGTCACTGGCAGGCTTCCCATGCTTCAGTGGGCGGTACACTCATGCACATATGGGAAAAACTAACTGGAGTTAGTAGATTATAAAGAATAAAAATAAATTAAATTGGGATGGAGGCCTGGCAAAGGATATGGGAAGAGTTGAAATGAAAAGGGAGTAGGTATAATCATATTTACTGTCTACATGTATAAAGGTATGAAAAATTAAAGACAACTTTAAAAATAAATTTCTTGTGCCAAGACGGGCCCCCTCAAAAGTGATATCCATTCCCTTGGAAATTTCACAGTGCCCATCAGCACAGTGGGCTCTGAGCACAACAGAGAGTTTCAACACATCATTGACACCACTGGCTATGTCTGTGCTCTTATCCTATGCGACACTCTTCAATAAAATAGGCACCTGCTCTAATTTACCAGGAGAATCCCAGGCTTTTCCAGATTCCCTGTCCACTACCCCATGCTTTTTCACTTTCAGGAAAGACACTGGATACCATGCTTTGTGGGAGAGTCTCCTCAGAGGAAGAAAAAATTTCATTATTACAACCAACTGTTGCCCTTTTCATTGGTGAGTGGCTTATTTTACTTATTTTTCTCTTTCAGGAATTTGATTGAGCTGACAAAATATGTATATGGTGTCTTATGCCTAGAATGGACAATCTGAAAGCCTAATAACACCAGAGAATAGAATTTAGAAGAAGGCATAGAGGTGTGCCTTAGATCTGCTGTCTGACATTCCTTGTTCATTCTTACTGCTTTTCTGTTCTCATGGAAAGAATGGGAAACTCCAAAGGCCAGTGGGAATGACAGAGTCCTAAGTGCAGCCATTCAGTTCGGGGCTATGTCATGTCAATGGGTTGAAGAGTCATGGCATGTGTAGACCCTGTGTGAGTAGGTTTCACCAGCTATGGGAGTTTTAAACTGGAAACAGAGGAGGTGATTTTGTTTTTGAACTTCCAGCATGTGTGTGATTATCAAGAAAGTGGAGCAGGTGGATTTAGAGCAAATGAAATGAAGCAAATAGGAAGGAGTATTTTTGGTGCCTAAGGCATTGATAACTCCAGACATCCAATACCTCTCATCAGGAGCCAAAAATATGCCAGGAAGCCCACTGAAGTCACCTTTATACATGTGGCTCGTGAATATTCAGATGCATGAGTCAACAAGCATGACGTATAAAATGAACTGGCTTCAATCACTCTTTTGTTCCCAAGAATACCAGATATACTCATCATTTTGCACAGCAAGGCGAGGTCTTGGCCTTGGGCATATTTTACAAATAATGTTTGAAAGTCAGGTATGGGCTAAGGCCATTTGAAAGGTTCCCAGATCTTTTGTTCAAACTAAGAGTTAGAAGTCCTTACTTTCTGTGTTTATTTCAGGGAATACTGTTTGCTGATAAAACACAATGAGAGGAATATACGATCAGTTTTATTTTCATAAGCAGCATAATAACCAAGTTTATCTATTGTTTCATTTTATTAAAAAAATCTTAAAATAAAGTGATTGGAGTCAGATGGGTAGTAACTTTTGTATAGATTGCTATCATTTAATATGTTCTAGTGCAAAAAAGTTTTGTTTGTTTTTATTTATTCATGGTGCATACAGAAGTTTCAGTTTTGTTGACTACTATCATGTGGGTCATTTGTTAACCAGAACATATGAAAAAAAATTCTTGATTTGGGATACAGTTAACCCAAGTCTCCCTGTCTGCATTTCATTTCCATTTACCGGTTGCCACAAGTTAATCTTTCCCAGGGAAGAAATTAATAGAGAGAAGTGATGATGATGGTGGCTGTGGCTGGTGGTGTTGCTGCTGGTGTTAGTGTGTAGGGGAAGTATGCTGGTGATGGTGAAAATGTGTGTGTGTGATGCTGCTGGTGGTGATAGTTCGTGTGTGATGTGGCTGTTGGAGTTAACAACATGATGACCATGAAGGTGATGTGATGGTAATAATAGTGGTGGTGATGAATGCGGTGGTTATGAATACGGTAGTGGGAGTGGTATCTATAATTTATTTAGCTATCATTACTTGCTTTATTTCTTCTCTGTTTGTTTTATGCTAGGTCAGAATTTATATACTCCATTCCTACCTATTTTTAAAATTAGTTTGTTTCTCAATTCTACTGATAGTAAAGTGAACACTTCTTGGTAGAAATGCCTTCTAAAAATCCCACCGCTGGTAAAATAGACCTGAACTCCACTCTATTGTACTTGTATTTCTGTTCCATTTGATATTCTCATGCAGCATTCCATAGCGACGGGCTGCGTACTTCAGCATGGCATGCCTTTCTGTCCTGTCATTTAAACAGATGAACATCGCTGGCTCCTGTCACGAGGAGCAGGTGAGTGGAAAGACCACTGTGAAGCTGCTGAGGAAGGGCTTCCCAGAATCTCCCAGGCCACAAAACAAGCCATGTAGCATTTTTTTCTGTGATTTATGTGACTGAAACAGGACTTAGGATATTCAAATAATAGAACCAATCTTTCTGTTACCTTCCTGTAGGCTTTGAGATCCTCATGTATGAACTGAAGAAAGGGGCAAAATTATCCTCTGGGTATAATCCAGTTCTGACATTTATTTTGAGTAATAACATTTAATGAATATACTAAATTATATTGTAAATTACATATTGCAAATTACATATAGTAAATACATATAGTAAACTACATATAGCAAATGAACCTTATGGCTGACTAGGCATCCAGAAAAACAAACTTTGTATTTCTTCATAAGTCCAGTAGTTTGAGCTTCATGTATGTTTGTTTTCCAAGGTGAAAGATACCTGTAAAACAGGGTATGGGTAGTTTTTAGTCTATGTCATCACAATATTATAATCCTAACACTAATTCATCTGTCAACCCATTTTTTCCTAGGACTTGGTAGTAAGAGTTAATTCTGTCTCTACACCATTTCATTTTCAAAGCTTTCCATAAATTAATCTTTAAAATGTCACTAAGGTAGATCTAATCCAAACTCTGTAACTCTTCTTGTGTCTCCATTATTTTTCCTAGTCCATCAGAGTCTTAGAATGGTGTCATTAAAAGAGACCTAAAAGGTTCTTTAGTCGAAAATCAAATGTGGTACTTGGTTCTTAACAAACATTTTTGCCAAGTTTTTACCCAATGTAGAGGGCTATACTGGTTAGTTTAAAGATGTGTTCCCAACCTTTTTGTCCCACTCAATCAGAACCAAAATAGCAAGGTGATTGCTACCTGAATTCCTGAAAGCTAGTCTTGATGGACCACTTAGCAAACCAGGGAGTACCTGGAGGCAAGCTTCTGTAGTATTCAGAATGAATGTTTTGCTTGAATTGAGTGATTAGCTTTGGGGGTAAGGCATTTACTTTTACTGCCTGGGCCAACCAAGAAACAGAAACCCATTACAGATGTGCACTGAGAAAACATGAGGCAGGAAGGAAATCACATTCCTAGATTTCCAAGCTTGCACGTGAGCAAAGCTCCACATTCGTGCCACATTATCATCTCTACTCATATCTACATGCTGCTTTTGAAAGCATTGTAAGGAAAGATCCATTTTATATTTCCTGCTTCTCCTGCTTCCTGTGATGTGGGTTTCCCCTCTGTATGCTATGAATCTATTTTACTACCATTGGTTAATAAAGAAGCTGCTTTGGCCTATGACAGAGCAGAATATAGATAGGCGAGAAAGCTAAACTGAATGCAGGGAGAAAGAAGACAGATGCCATATAGTCATCCAAGAAACAAGATGTGAGGTAACAAACTACGATCCTTGTGGTAAAATACACAATAATAGAAATGGGTTGATTAAGGATGTAAGAGCTAGCCAGAAGTATGCCTGAGCTATTGACCAAACAGTGTTGTAATTAATATATTTTCTGTGTGATTATTTGGGTCTTGGTGGCCAAGAAATGAAAGCACAGTCTCCATTTACATTCCTGAAAGTTGTTGGATCCAAAGTAAGACCTAGGATTCAAGCCATTCTTTTTCTTACCCAACCTGTGATGTGTAGAAAAGAAATGAGAAAAGAACTCGGTGGTTTTCCATATTATTCCTGGTTTCTTTTGAATTAAGAAACCCTGATATCATGCTGAATTTTGCTTTTATAAGGTAACTGTTACAGAACAATAGACTTTGTATTGTCAGTGAAAGGTAACTGCATCAGCTCACAGACCAGTTGATTTTCACGCATTAATATAAGTAGAAGCAAGAAAAGCTTGAGCAGCAATGTATGTTAGCATTTTTCATGTTTCCAAATGTATAGCCTGATTTTTCTACTTAATTAAACCATTAGGCTTTTAGATTGTGTCACACCATGTCCTAAAGTCATGGACTTTCTTATTAAATCAGAAGAATGACACTACTTTTAAGTGCACAGCACTGTAAATAACTCTTTCTGAGGGCTCCTGCTCAGTGCACTTTGGAATGGCTGTCAATCATATCTGCAGAATGGCATTTCTCAAGTGTAGTGTTTAGTCCATGGATAGTTTTTCAAATGTCCTTTTTACTAACCCAACTGGAGTCTTTCCTCTATACCTATCCTGGCATTTCTATCCCCACTCCTTCTCTGTGAGCAGCCGAGGAGACCAAGTCTAGGAAGCCTTCTATAGGAAGAAGCTAGAAAACATGTGAGCAAAGAGTTTCATAAAAATAATCTAAAACAAAACCAAAAAACATGGCACAACGCTAGCAAACAGAGGCCTCTGTAGCTAGTGAAAATCAACCTGTCATGGTTTGTCCTACCCAGGAGAAGGACACCACATGAAAACACCTGTTTAGTTTCTAATTCTGTCTGAAACGTGTCCTCTGTCCTGGGCAGCTCATTGAATTAAAATCCTGATACGGCTGAAGGAAAGCAGGCTGCATGTGGCTTTGGCCTGAACACCAGGGTGACAAAGGTAAGGCTCTATTTCAAGGAAAGCGGCTGAGAGAGAACTCTGGAAATCATCAGTGATGTGACAGGAACCCTAAATAGCACATGGTTGGGAAAACAAGCTAGAGACAAAAAGTAAACCATGACTTCAGCTGCAGGTTTCTGTAAGTATGGCAGGGTGACAGAGTCCTCACTGCCCAATCAAAGCCGGGGGGGGGGGGGGGGGGACTGTACTGTAGCCTAGGTTTGGAAGCCCTGAGTGTAGGAGACCAGCACAGTGTCTGTTGGCTTTCAGCTTAGTTAGTTTGGGGAGCTAGATTCTCTAGGAGTATATTTTTCTCCACAGAAGCAATGCATGCCGAGCTCTTCCCTAGCCCTCCATAATTCAACTTCCTGCAACAGATACTGGGGAATTCAATCCAGTCTTAGGGCCAGCAGCCAGCTTCGGGAATGTTCTAGAAGCTTTGGGGTAGTGCATTGGAGTCTCCAAAAGTAGACCCCTCTCTGAAGTCTCCTGAAACTTCAGAACCAGTCACCACGGCAGCTACTGCAGAAGCCCATGCATTCTTGCCCTGCTGACACTACAAGCGTTCTCATCTTAAGCCCATACCATTTGGATTGCAATTGCTGGTACTCCCAAATCCCTGAAATTTCCCAAGCCTATCTTAGGAGATGGACCTGGAGAAGTTGTTGTCCATAAACTTCTGCTTTCAAGAACATGACTACCAATGCCACAAATACTAGCTCTGCTAGCACTTGTTCTGTGCAATATAAGGACATTATCCATGCAGCGAGCCTCCTGTAATACACACGGAAGACATAGTAAGTCTCAAGCCCAGGACAAACTCGCTAACTGAGGTGCCCAGTAGCTTATCAAAGTGGACTCTGGATGCCAGGTCCCCCAGCATCCTTCAGTCCCTAACTGTTACAGGGTCCTCCTTTCTAGCACACCCTGTCCCCAACCCTGAACTCTCCAGCCTAAAAACAGTGGGCTGGGCCACCCTTTTCCCAGCTGCTCTTCCCTAGATAGTCTAGCCATTTTAGCTACATGGCCCCTTTATGGGTCTCTGCTCCTGGCTCCCCTCTCTTACTCTCTCCTACCCTGTCTCCTCACATGGCCTGGCTCAGTCTGCTGGTTATCTCCAATCTGGACTCTTTCAGATGCCTGCACCTCTGGATACACTCTCCTTTTATCTACAATAAACTTCCACCATACCTAGGAGCAGTCATGTCCTTCTTTTAATTCTTTTTTCATTCACAAAGAATGTGGCTACTAGTGCCACAAACCTTAATACTACCTGCACATATTTTTTCAGGACATAAGAATGGCAGGAACATCAGTGATTGCATTTGCCTGGGGTTACCCCCGTGGAATCTGAGGACAATTCTTTTCACATCCCACAATACAGAGATGGCTGCAGCTCCTGTCAGAAGCCCCAGTGTCTTTGGTATTCGACTGTGTGCCCTGAAGAAATGTACTTTTGAAAGCCGGTGTCTATTTCAAAACCATATAACAATGTTCATGAACTCCTTCAGTCTTGAGTAGTGATATGCTCATCGGTGCTCTTGACATCAGTGATCAGCACATACATCACACAGCAGTTACTCTTTTGTGCTCATGAAAATCCAAAGTCAAAGTCCCTACCAAATTGAAACCCTGTAGCATAAATTCTAATTAATCTTAATAATAAAAATCCAAAGTCAGATATTGGGGTAAATGCTGAATGATCAGAGAAGTAAAGGAGCCAGCTACTAGACAGACATTTTACCTCTACTGAATCCTCAGCTAGAAGAAGGCAAGATCCTGTCTCCACAAATCCTCAGACAGAATGGGTTATCCTGTCTCTGCAAGTCCTCTGACTGAATCTTGAACTCCTGTCTTCTCCTGCCTTATAGTCCTCTCTCAGGTCACCCATATAACTTCCTGTCTCCACCTCCCTAGTGCCAGGATTAAAGGTGTGAGCCAACACTGTCTGGCTCTGTTTCTCTTTTAGACTGACTCAATCTTGTATGGTCCAGGGTGGCCGTGAACTCAGAAAGATCCCTCTACCTCTGTCTCCCAAGTGCTTGGATGGCTAACTAGTGTGGCTATCTCCCCACTCTGGAATTTAGAGAAGCTTTAATTGTTAAAACACAAACAAAATATTACCACAATATCCCATTTTCTATTTAATGCAAAAAAATTTTCCTACAAAATTCCACAGAGATGAGAAAGCTGATGATTACATCAAATGCACAAACATGGAAGGAAGCTCAATATCTCTAGAGTTCCCAGTTTGAACTAGAACTCTGAAAATTCTAAAAATGAATTTGAAGTAATGAATCTAAGAAAACTCAGAGGCATTTAACAAAATGCAGACAGACAGCACAAAGAAATGAGAAAAAAATTATGCATGAATGATAAATTCACCAGAGATATAAATAATAAAAATAACTAATTATAAATCTTGGAGGTAAGAAATTGATAAAATAAAAATATAACCCATACTATCCATAATGCACTAGAATAAGCAAAAGAAAGGATTTCTGAATTTGATGACAAGTATTTTGAATTATCCCAGTTCAACAGACAAGGAGAAGGAAGAAGAAGGAGCAAGAGGATAAGGTACCAGGAAACAGGAAGAGGAAAGGAGGAAACAAGGGAAGGAGGAATGAGAGGTAGAATAAGATGAAGAGAAAGTGAGAGCAGAAAATCAAATGAAAGTATACATGGTATGTGAAGCAGTATTGAATGAACAGATATTTGCATTGTGGGACAAGGGGTAGGCTATATCATGAGCTGTCGTGAAAACCTGAGAAAACTGTCCACACGACACTGGTTTTGCAGGGATGAAAGGTGAAAGAATGAGAAAGAGTGGATCATAAAATCTGCTCAAGGTTTCAGAGAGTTGTGGAGGAGGAGCACAGGGCTTGACTCCCTGCACCCTGAAGGGCCGTTGAATGAAGGCTAGGATGCAGTAGAAGCTCCAGAATGCTGGAGATGCCAGAACCCTGGCTGTCTTTCCAGGAGAGTGGAAAGCATGGGATGTCGGCACTCCAAGGCCATGGGCTCTTGGAGTCGTGATAATCTTATCATGAGCAGCAGAGGGACAACATGGAGCTGCATGAATCAATGTTTCCTCTGCCAGGTTCAGGTCTTGCTTTGGTTTTCTTGCTGCCTCCACCCCAATTTCAATCTTTTGGAATCGGTATGCTTTCTCCATACCCTTGTATAGCAGAAGTCGGTAACTTTTATTTTACAGGTTTATTTTTTAATCTCACAGGAGATTTTATCTTGACAAATAAGGTATTATTTGCTTATATGTGTATGTTAGCTGTGAGACTTTGACAAGCAGGCTACAATCAGTTTAGCTGCAGAGGTAAGGTAAAGAGTAAGGGACTGGGGAAAGAGATGCCCTCCCATGAAAGGGGGAGTAGTTATGGATAGATGAGGGGGATTAGAATGGCAGGATCAAACAGGAAGCTAAGGAAAGAATACGGGAGGGACAGCTAAAACTAAGGGTCATATGAATGGGTTGTCTAAAATCCTAATACAATAGAACCATCCTAAAATACATACGTATATGATGATGGTCTAAATGAAACCACCAAATATTATGGGAATTGGAGACTGAAATGGATATTCCTTGTCAAAAAATGAAGCCTCCTGTTCTGGGAATGGGTTATATGTCCAATAGAGTTGATGGCCAATGGAACCCCATGGGAGCCTCAAAACAATTCAGGCCATTGACAGTGTTATTGATTGCTCTGCACAAACTAATGGTGAGTCACTATTGCTGAAGAAGACACCTTTACAACTCATTCACCACAAAGAGGTTGTGCTGTTCCTACTTAGAACATTCACTCCTATCAGAGACTAGTACTCATGGTACTGGAAGATACTCTCCAGGCGACCAGGAGAAAATAGTAAACAACAACCTAGCTACAAACCTTTCTGTCTACAATGATGACCTGACTGGCTGATTTTCCACAGGACCTGGACTCAATTACAGGCACCCACATGCCAGCTCCATAGCAGCCTGCAACCCCCAGTTGCAGGGGATATGATATCCTCACACAGACCCCATATAGGCAAAAGGCTGATGCACATAAAATAAAAATCAATAAATAATTATTTTTAAAAACTAGTAGCGGGCTGGAGAGATGGCTCAGTGGTTAAGAGCATTGCCTGCTCTTCCAAAGGTCCTGAGTTCAATTCCCGGCAACCACATGGTGGCTCACAACCATCTGTAAAGAGGTCTGGTGCCCTCTTCTGGCTGCAGACATACACACAGACAGAATATTGTATACATAATAAATAAATAAATAATTAAAAAAAAACTAGTAGCACTAAAATAACTCCTAACACTATTCTGCTATAGTCATAGTTCAGTGCCTTATTCAGCCACAGAAGCTTAATCCTGCAGCCAGAAAACACTCAGAGAGTGAGAGAGCTTGGCACATTCAGCCCTAAATGGGATGTCTCCATCAAATACCTCCACAGGCCCCAAGGAATTCTTAGAAGATGAAGTGGAAAGCTTTTAAGAATCAAAGAGGATGGAGGACATCAAGGAATAAAAAGTTCTTTAGACACTGCATGACTTACTGACATGTGACCCCACAGAGACTGTCATGGCTACACAGGCCTGCACAGGTCTGTACCAGATGGGATCTCAGTGTGGGTAGTAGAAATGGATACAGGCCCCCATCTCTAACCCAGAAGATACATCTCCAATTCTATAAGCACTTGCAAATGAAAATTAGTTTTCTCCAACTGAGTCTCACTGGGGGACACAAATTGCTCTTAAGGGCACTTTTAGGGAGTTTTTTGGTTTTGTCTCAATGTTAAGTCAGGTCATTCATTTATTTATTCTGAATTGTTAAAGTTTTACTTCAGTTTGTTTTTGTGTTTTTTTTTTTTACATTTTTTTCTTATTGAAAGTATATTCTTTTTTCTTATACAATATATCCTGATTATAGTCTCTGCCCACCTCTCTTCCACTCCCTTTCTGTCTCTCCTCAGAAAACTTCAGGTTACCAAGACACAACAATCAACCATAACAAAATAAAATATAGTAAGATGAAGCAATAGCTATCATATCTAATTTGGCCATGGAAACTCAACTGGAGGAAAAGAATCCCAAGATCAGACACAAGATCAGAGACCCACTCGTTCTCATAGTCAGGAGTCTGATAAAACACCAAGCTAACAGCTGTAATACAACCACAGAGGATGTGGTGCTATCCTTGATGCTGAAGGTAGACAGAAGAAGGATGGATCCTGTTTTCCTATCCATTCTGTTATTCTGTCTGTGACTTCTTGGGGGGAGAATTGAGACCATTAATATTAAGAAATTTCATTGACCAATGATTGTTTATTTCTCTTATTTTGTTGTTTTGGTGTTGATGTGTGTATATTCAGAGTTTTCTGTGGTGGAATAGCTGGACTCTAGTAGAGATATATTGTTCTAGCTATTATTGATTGTGTTTTTATGCTGGTATCTAGGCATCTGGGTTTGGTATAATTATAGGTCTGAATGTTGATTTTTGAATTTGCCTTTGTTAGGTGCATGTTCCTTGGTTTCTGTTTCCTCTCTGGACTTTTGGAGAGTATAATGGCTGTGTGCTGCTATTTTTCCTGGCCTGCTCAGTTGATGTGTTCACCAGGGCATGCCTGCTAGTGTTGGAGGTTGGGTAACTGGGATGAGTTGGAGGGAAAGGAAGGTTGGAGGAGAAGGTCTTTGTGATCCCTTGAAAATGGAGTCAGAGAGGAAATGGAGAACACAGAAGCTTTCCAGGTACAGAGCTGAAGATGAGACTGCAGGTTTCCAGCTATAAAGTTGGAGATGAAATTGGGAGGATAGGCTGAGGATCGGATCTCGGGAGCAGTAGGAGAGGTGTGCTCTGACATCAGTCTACTTGTCGCTTTGGGAGGAGCAGCCCTTGGATTGACAAGGGATATCTGTTGGGTTTGGGGCATGGAGGAAAGCAAAAGAGTGTGTGGAGAAAGGTTAGAAGGAAAAGATCTTTGGGATCTATAGGAATGAGGTGCAGCAGGGAAGCCACTGAAGGTGTTCTGCTGTAAGAGCTGGGGTGAGACTGGCGGTTTGGAGCTGGCACAATGAAGAGAAAAGACATGGTCTACAGGTAGCCTACCGGCTTTCTGGCAATTGTGGCCTGTGGTTTAGCAGGGAGTGCTTGCTGGAGTAGGGGAGTGGGTAGGATATGTTAACTGAGTGGATGTGGGGGAGGGAGGTTAGGAGGAGATGATCTGTGGGATCCACAGGAGATGTCAGTGGGGGTGGGGGTGGGAGGGAAGGCTGCATCTGGTGTTCTGTTGCAGAGGAGGAGACTGGGGGATTGGGTTTGGGGAAACAGAGAACATAGAAAGAACAGAAGGTCTGAGGGCAGCCTACCTGGTGTTCTGGCAGAATGGCCTGTGGTTTATCTGAGGGTCAATTTCTAAAAATTATTTTATCTTACAAATTCTTTGCCTATGTAGTATAGCTTCAGATTTTCTGGTTTTTATGGGATTCCTGTGTGTGTCAACTTGTATGTCTTTGCACTTATATGTATTTCTTGTGCTTTTTGTTTGACTCCTTTTCTTCTGTTTGTTTTGTCTTATTCTCACTTATTTGTTCTTGTTTTCTGTCATCTTAGGTTATATGACTGGGTTTATTTCCCACTCCCTCCACTTGAAGTCTTGCCTAGTCACAGGAGATGTTAGGAGTCTTAGCTGGGGTCATTCTTGTGGATTTCTGGAAGATTCCCTTGTTCAGGTTTTTACATGATCCTGAAATGCCACCCCCTTTCCAGCAGTCTCTTTCAGTTCTCTCCCCGTCTGTCTCCACCCCAACCTGATTACTCATGTTTCCATCCCCACCTGCTCACAATCTACACACAAAATCCCTTCTATTTCCCCTTCCTAGGGAGATCTGGGCATCCCCTTCGAACACTACTGTTACTTAGTTTCTCTTAGTCTGTGCATTGTAGCAGAGTTGTCCTTTATTTTATAGTTAATATTTTACTTATAGTGAGTACATACCGTGTTTGTCTTCCTGGGTCTGGATTACCTCACTCCAAATGATTTTCTTCTGTTTCCATCTAGCTGCCTTCAAATGTCATGATGTCATTGTATTCTTAACAGCTGAGCAATACTCCATTGTGTAAATGTATTATATTTTCTTTATGCATTCCTCAGTTGGTGTTTTCAGTTTCTGACTATTACAAATAAAGCTTTTATGACCACAATTGTCATAGAAGTGTCATTGTGGTATGATTGAGCATCCTCTGGATCTTGTGGTAGATTAACTTCTTGTTTCCTAGGAACTGCAATATTGATTTCAAAGTGAATGCAGAAGTTTGCAGTTCCACCAGCAAGGGTGGAGTGTTTCCCTTTTCCACATCTTCTCCAGCATAAGCTGCCACCAGCAATGGTGGAATGTTTCCCTTGTTCCACATCCTCTCCAGCATGAGCTGCTACTTGTGTTTTTATTTTTATTTTTTGGATCCTGTCCTGGAACTATCTCTTGTAGACCAGGCTGGCCTCAAACTCACAGAGATCCGTCTGCCTCTGCCTCCCGAGTGCTGGGATTAAAGGTGTGCGCCACCACCGCCTGACTTGTTTTTTTTATCTTAACCATTTTGACAGGTGTAAGATGGAATCTCAGAATTGTTTTGATTTTTAATTCCCTGATGGCTAAGGATGTTGAACAATTTTTTAAAAAGTGTTTCTGAGCCATTTAAGATTTCTCTGTTGAGAATTCCCTATTTAGGTCTCTACCCCATTTTTAATTGGATGATTTGTTTTTTGATGTCTAGTTTATTGAGTTCTTTATATAGTTTGGAAATCAGTCCTTTGTCAGATGTGGGCATTTTTTTTGCTACTCTGTAGGCTGCCATTTTGTCCTTCTGACCGTGTCCTTTGTCTTACAGACGTTTTTCAGCTTCGTGAGGTCCCACTTATTAAATGTTGACCTTAGCGTTTGCACTCTTTGTATCCTTGTTCAGGAAGTTCTCTACAGTGCCAATGAGTTCAAGGTTATTTCCCACTTTCTCTTTTATCTGGTTCAGTTAACAAGATTTATGTTGAAGTCTTTTATTCACTTCGACTCGAGTTTTGTGCAGGGTGATCTATCTGCCTTCTTCTGCATGCTGACATCCAGTTATGCCAGCACCATTTGTTGAAGATGCCTTCTTTTTTCCACTGTATAATTTTGGCTTCTTTGTGAAAAATTAGGTGCCACAGGTATGTGGATTTATGTCTGGGTTTCAGTTCAATTCCATTGATCCACCTGTCTGTTTTTATGCCAATACGATGCAGTTTTTATTATTATAACTCAATAGTAGAGCTTGAAATCAAAGATGGTAATGGATCTGAAGTTCTTTTATTGTACAGGATTGTTATAGCTATCCTGGGTTTTTTGCTTTTCCATATGAAGTTGATCATTATTCTTTCAAGGCCTGCAAATGATTGTGTTGGGATTTTGATGGAGACTGCATTGAATCTGTAGATGGCCATTTTTACTATGTTAATTCTAGTGATCCATGAGCATGGGAAATCTTTCCATCTTCTGATATCTTCTCTAATTTCTTTCTTCAAAGACTTGAAGTTCTTGTCATACAAGTCTTTCACTTGCTTGGTTGAACTACACTAAGTTGTTTTATATTATTTGAGGCTATTGTAAAGGGTATTGATTCCTTGAATTCTTCCTCAGCTCATTTATCATTTGTATATAGGAGGGTTATTGAGTTTTTTAAGTTGATCTTGTATTCAGCTACTGACTAAAGGTGCTAAGAGTTCCCTGATAGAATTTTGGGGGTAACTTTTATATACTATCATATCATCTGTGAATAATGATACTTTGACTTCTTTTCTGATTTGTATCTCCTAGATTTCCCTCGATGCCTAATTACATTACTAGAACTTGTTATTAGTACCATATTGAATAGGTATGGTGAGAGTGGACAGTCTTGTCTCATGCCTGATTTTAGTGCAATTGCCTTGAGTTTCTCTCCATTTAATTTGATGTTGGCTAAAAGCTTCCTGTAAATTGCTTTTATTGTGTTTAAGTATGTCCTTATATCCCTGATTTGTCCATGACTTATATTATAAAGAGGTGTTAGATGTTTTGTTAGAGGCTTTTTCAGCATCTAATGAGATAACTATATGTTTTTTTTTCTCTCTCATTTTGTTTATATCATGGTCACATTGACAGACTTTTGTATCTTGAACCATTCTGAATCTTGGGGACAAAATATATTTGAACATGGTGGATCACCTTTTTGATAATCTCTGGGATTCAGTTTGTGAGTATTTTATTATTTTTGCATTGATGTTTATGAGTAAAATTGTTCTGTAATTATTTTTTTGGTTGAGTCTTTGTGTGGTTTGGGTAGCAGGATAAATTTCTCATAGGAAGAATTTGGCAATGTTCCATTTACTTATATTTTGTGAAATTATTTGAGGAGCATTGTTATTAGGTCTTTTTTTGAAAGCCTGGTAGAATTCGGCACTAAAACTATTTTGCCCTGGGTTTTTTATGTTTGGGAGATTTTAAATGACTGATCTATTTACTTAGGGGTTATAGGTTAAATTGTTTATATGTCCTGGTTTAGCTTTGGTAAGTGGTATCTATCAAGACATTTGCCCATTTCTTTTAGATTTTTCTGGTTCTGTGAAGTACAGGCTTTTGAAGTATGATTCTCTGGATTTCCTCAGAGTCTGTTGTTATGTTCTGCTTTTTGTTTCTGATTTTGTTAATTTGGATATTCTATCTCTGCCTTTTAGTTAGTTTGGGTAATGGTTAATCTATTTTGTTGACTTTCTCGCAGAATCAATGCTTTGTTTCATTGATTCTTGATGTTCTCTTTGTTTCTATATTATTCATTTCTGCCCCTACACCTTTGATTATTTCCTGCTGTCTACTCCTCTTGGGAATATAGTGCTTCTTTTTGTTCTAGAGCTTTCAGCTGTGTGACAGTATACTATCTTAATTAGATAAACAGTGAACAGAATTTCTTGCTTCACAGAAAAGTCCATCAGATATGCTAGGACTGTAGACTGAGGTGGATGCTACACCTTCAGTGGAACTTTGGGTGACTCTCCAGGCAGTCAGCTGTTTCTGTCAATACTCAAATTTTTGGGGAAGTTATTTGCTTGCACTTCCTGCATACTCAGTTAATACTATTTCCTTCTTGGGTCTCTGAGGTAGCTGAAGATTAGATAGTTACTGTTACAGCTACAGTTACAGTTATAGTCTCCATTGTTTACGAGACTCAGAAAAGAAATTTACTAATGAAATGTAAGGTATCTAAGGTTGAGAGATATCAAAAGATAGTTTTGGATGGTAATACAAGTTGAGGTGGAAAGTAAATTAGGTACAAGACTTTGGACTCACCAAGATAGGATAGATATGGAGTATTTTCTCTAAATTTGTCAAATGCAAAGAGACTAGACATTGCTGATGTGTTTATGGCCTGTATATAGTTATTGTACTTGCTGTACATAGTTTTCTTATATTAGTTATACTATTTTTTTATTTTAGACAAAAAGGGAAGTGCAATGGCATTTAATTTGCATTTTAATAAATAAAGCTTGCCTGAAGATCAAAGAGTGAAACAGCCCTACTGGTCAGCCTTACAGACCAGGCAGTGGTAACACCTTTAATCCCAGTAGCTACACTAGGTGCTACAGAAACCGAGTGGTGAATGCTTTCAATTCCAGTGGTGCATACCTTTAATCTCAACCCTAGGGAGAAATATAAAATGGGAGGAGACAGTTCACAGACAGTCTCATTCTGAGATTTCTGGAGGCAGGATCGTCTTTTCAGACTGAGGTCAAGGTAAGAGCCAGTGACTGGCTGCTTTGCTTTTCATATCTTCAGGTTAAACCCCAATTTCTCTCTCTGAGTTTACAAGTGTGGATGCCCTTGTATTTGGGGCAAAGATGTTCAGAGCTAAGACTTCATCTTGATGAATTTTCTTTCAAGATAAAGGAAATATGAAATGTTTCAAGAATATGAAGTGTACTTCTCTACTTTTTTTATTAATTTTACTTTGAAGTCTATTCTGTTAAATATTAGGTTAGCTGCACTAGCATGCTTCTTGGGTCCATCTGATTGTAAAATCTTTTCCCAGCTCTTTACTCTGAGGTAATGTCTATCTTTGTTAAGAGGTATGTTTCTTATGTGCACCAGAATGATGGACCATGATTTTGTATCCGTTCTATAAGCCTGTATATTTTATTGGTGAATTGAACCCATTGATACTGAGGGATATTAATGACCATTTATTGTTAATTCCTGTTATTTTGTTGTTGTTGTTGGTGGTGGTGAAAATGTGTTTTTTTTTTGTTTGTGTGTGTGTGTGTGTATCTATTTGTTTCCCTTCTTTGGGTTTTGATGGTGTGAGATTATCTATTTTCTGTGTTTTCATGGGTGTAGTTAACTTCTTGGGGTTGGAGTATTCCTTCTGATACCTTCTGTAATGCTGGATTTGTGGATAGATATTGTATAATTTGACTTTGTCCTGAACTGTCTTGTTTTCTCATTCTATAGTAGTTGACAGTTTTATTGGCTACTGTAGTCTGAGCTGGCATTCATTGTATCCTAGAATATGCAAGACATCATCAGTCCAGGCCCTTCTGAATTTTAGGGACTCTGTTGAGAAGTCTAGTGTGATTCTAATAGATCTACCTTTATATGTTATTTGGCCTTTTTTCTTTGCTGTTTTTAATATTCTTTCTTTGTTTTGTATGTTTAGTATTTTGACTATTATGTGGCATGGAGATTTTCTTTTTTGATCCAATGTTTGTTGTTTTGTAAGCTTTAGAAAAATTTTCTTTTACAATTTTGTTAAATATATTCTCTAGGTTTTTGAGCTGGGATTCTTTTCCTTTTTCTCTTTCTGTTATTCTTAGGTTCAGTCTTTTCAAGGTATCCCAGATTTCGTGGATATTTTCTGTTAGGAATATTTTAGATTTAACATTTTCTTCAACCAATAAATTTATTTCCTCTATCTTGTCTTCAGTGCCTGAGAGTCTGTCTTCTTTCTCTTGCATTCTGTTGGTAATGCTTGCATCTGTAGCTCCTATTCACTTATCCAGATTTACCATTTCCAAGATCACCTCCATTTGTGATTTCTTTGTTGCTTCTATTTCTTTTCAAGTCTTGAACTGTTTCCTTCACCTGTTCATTTTTTCTTGGCTTTCTTGATATTTTTAGGCCTTTGTTTATTTTATTCAATTTCTTGTTTGTCTTTTCCTCAGTTTCTTTAAGGGATTATTTCATTTTTTCCTAAAGTCCTCTATCATCTTCATAAAGTTATTTTTAAGGTCATTTTCTTGTGCTTCAGTTATGTTGAATTGTCAGGTCTTGCTGTCATTGGACAACTTTATTCTGGTGCTGCCATACTCCTCTTTCTGTTATTTATTTATGTTCTTACCCTGGCATTTACATATCTGGATTAGGGATGATTATAGGTCTAAGTGTTGATTCCTGCATTTGTCTTTGTTGCATGGGTGTTTTGCTCCTCGGTCTCGCTCTCCTCTCTGGTCTTCTGGCCTAAGTGGCCAAGGGTTGTGGTGATAATCAAATCTTCAGGCCCAGTAGGGTATTTTTGCTGGGGTTTTTAGGACCTGGGGTTAATAGATCTGGCCTCTGGTAAAGCTGAAGTCTACTTCAAATATTGTTGGATAGAATTTGGAGCTGTTAATGGGGGATAGGGTGGATACAACAGTATAGGGCTGTTGGACAGACTTAAAGAGGTTTAGTTTCTTACCTGGGGTCCCTAGGATCAGCTTGACCTCCAGTAATATGGAGCCCAGGAAAAGGGGTGCAGTTTGAGGTTGTTGGCCAAGCTTTGAGGAGTGTTAGTGGTCAGTGGACAGTATTTTACTTGGGATCTCTAGATCTGGCCTGGCCTCTGGGGGCTGAAGTATTCTTCTGAAGTCTTAGGTCAGGACATGGAGCCAAGGAAAGAGGTGACATCTGTGGGGAGTGTTTTTTTTAATTGTTATCTTTTGGTGTCAAATTGATGAGGGGCAGAACTATATGACTTATTTTCATTGTCAAATTGACTGGATTTAAGTTCACCATGGAATATAACATGTCTATGAAGGTCTTTCATAAAGGCTGGGTTGAAGAAAGGAAAGCAGGCCTGAATATCAGCTCCTGGACGGAGCAAAACAGGGGAAGTAGGCGGAGTGAGGAAGCATTCACTTCTCTGTGTTCCCTTACTCCAGATGTATTCTGAACACCTTACCCCAGATGTATTCAAGCCACCGTGCCATCACTATCGTGATGCTCTTCAGCTATTCTGAAAACTGAACCTAAACATACTTTTTCTTCCATGTGTTGCTTTTGTAAAGTGTTTGTCACAACAGAGAGAAAAGTAACTACCATTGCATTTTTTTGTAAATGTTTGAACTTCCATTTCTGCTCAAATAAGATATACCTATTTTTGTAAATGAAGAATTCTCACCATTCCCAAATGTGAGATGCTCTTTTCTAACAGCAATTTTAACCATCACTGGATGTAATAACTCCTGCATCCTATTTCAGTTTACACTGATGATTCTGTTATCTTTAAAGTATATTTTAAATTTAATCCACAATAGTTTGTATCCAAAATTTTAAAATTGTTAGAGAAGAAAATGGTTCACATATAAACAAATACATGTAATAAGCAAATAGAAAACATGCAGAAATAATAAAATTGTATGAGGTGGGATTTCCCACTGTGTTCTGTGAATACCATTGGTTAATAAAGAAATCTCTTGGCCTGATGGTAGAGTTAGTTGGGAAAAACTTAAACTGACTGCTGGGAGAAAGAAGGCGGAGTTGGGGAGAAGCCATGCTGGGACACATGCCAGATGGAACCTTGCCGGTAAGCCACAGCCACAGCCATGTGGTGGTACACAGATGAATAGAAATGGGTTAAATTAAGATGTAAGAGCTAGCCAGTAAGAAGCTAGAGCTAATAGGCCAAGCAGTGATTTAATTAATACAGTTTCTGTATGGTTATTTTGGGGCTGAGCAGCCAGGAACAAAAAAGCAGTTTCTTATAGCAGTTGTATTCCTGTAACTATTCAAATGACTCTAACCAATATTTAATTATTTCTTTTTTCCCACCACCAGTTTTGTATTTCTTTCACATTTGCAGCCAGGACTTTAGCTAGTTGAGGTTATTTACTTGGAAGCATGACTTGAATATTAATCTACAAAGGTCTGAGTTATTAATTAACCTGTAGTTTTTGTATTGTCATTTAAGTTTTTATATTGTGTGTGGAGGTTCTTAAAGACACCCCAGAGTTCAGGTGGACATTTCCAATTCAGTGGACTTGTTGTTGTGTCCCTAATGCAACATTCTCTCTTTATGTAGAAAGAAATCAAAGTACAGTGGAAAAAATCCTGAGTGGGAGTTATTAGGGTAGTGATGTAAAGAAGTCTCCTTATACATTGTTTCCTGAGGTAACATAATCTAGTTGTGGGGAGATAGTGTTATATTCTGGTCTGTGATTTAAAGCACAAGGTTTTATCCTGCAAACAAAATAGCATCATTTTTAGGGTGCTTCCAACTGGTGTAGTAATTGAGTTTTCCATAAGCAATTCTTCATCCCATTAAGCCTACCTGGCTCTAGGTGATGTCACCTATTGTGAGACCAGTTATTAGCACAGACATAAGCCCCTAGCTGCATTTACTTTGCAAGGAAATGAATTTTTTCATCACAAGCAATGCTGTACAGAAATTCATGGTAGGAATCTGCCTTAGTTAGGATTTCTATTGCTGTGAAGAAACACCATGACAACAGCAACTCTTATAATGGAAATATATAATACAGAAAGCTTAGTTTTAGTGTAATGAAAAGGTTTAATGCATTATCATTATGATCGGCATCTTGGCAGCATGCAGGCAGACATGGTACTGGAGTGGTAACTGAGAGCTATGCCTCTTGATCTGCAGGCAGGGGAAGGGGACTGTATGCCACAATGGGCATAGTTGAGTATATAAGACCTCAAAGCCTGCCCCACTGTGACACACACTTCCTTCAACAATGCCTTACTTCTTAACAGAGCCACTTTCTATCGGCCAAGTGTTCAACCATAAGAGGCTTTTGGGTGCTATACCGACTTAAACCAGCACAGAGGTTAAAGCATCCCTGCTGGCTATGAGTGCTGATGCTGGCATAAGCTCAGCAGCACAGCAAGTCAAGAAGATAGGTTTCTTGCAGGGAAGAAGAATCTTTGTTCTTTTCAAGACAGTTTCCTAGTCACCCACAGGGAGTGCATTTCAATCATCTTTAGTCTTTGACTTTGGCAAGCTAGACAGTTGCATTAGCCAGATCATCTTTGGTAAGGGAAATAGATGTTGCTGAGTCCTCCTTTTCTTGCTACTATGGTCATTTTGTTTACTGGTCCACTTAGCAAACGCTAATATGGTTAAAGAGAGGTTCATGTCATGAAAGCATGGTGCCTACACACAAACTACTTTTAAGTGTCTTAGCTTCAATAGATGCACCTAAATACAAGCATTGTCACAATCCAGGTCATTATGAAATTTCTTCTATAGATGTTACTCACTCCAATGTGTTCCCATTGTCTCTAATTTTCTGAGACAGAGGGGTCAAACAAATGCATTTTAAGTTGTGCACACAGGGATGAGTTGTGTGGGAATACGACCAGTAGCCTCTGATGGAAGTCTTAACCTCTTCTCATTCCCAAGACCCAACTATCGCCTTTGTTGATGGTCCTGGCAATGAAGGCAGGATCAGGGGCTTTGTTTGAGTCTTTCCTTCCATAATGCCCCTCACACTCTACTTCAAGAGTCAGAGTGAAAACAAACAAAATCTACTGTGGGTTGTATTTCAAGCAAGTCCATCTTTTATCTGATTATAATACTGTTAGCCACAGTATTTTAAGTTTCCAAAGTTATCAATTCACGACTATCATGTAAAAATTTTCTACAAGTTTGAATATTTGCTGTGGTCCCAACACAGTCAAAAATGGTCTTGGGATTCTTCTCATTGTATATCCTTGAAACCTTGGGTAGAGGTCACTTTTCAAGGTTACTTGACTTTTTCTTCAGTGAAGAGTTTGGGATAGAGGTGTCAATGAACAGTCTAACATGATGGCTGGACCTATTAAGTGTCTTCACTGTAGTGACTCAAGTCAGGCTTTTGGTCCCAGACCTAGAGTTTATTACATCTGTTTAAAAACACGTAAGTAAGTTATTAGTCTATTTAATCTTGGAGAACATCATGATCAATTAACCAATTGGTAAATGTATGTGAGACAAATAATTTCAATTACCAGTATATCCTTGCTGCTCTGTGTGATAAACATTCACACCTTTCTGGCTAAGTGGTATTACTTGTCTTACTTACTTAGACACCAGCCCTAGACACACTTTTTGACACTTGGCTCTTATGCAAAAGCTTGTACAAGCCTTGTGCAAACCTATTACATGCTTTGGAGTATACATTCTTTTCTCTCACATTATACTGTGTGTCCTAGGCCTTGGAGAATAGTGAGACTTGACTTTAATCATGGGTCTTGTGCAGCAGAGTACAGTGTGTATGTGTCAGTGTGTGTATGTGTGTGTGTATATGTGTGTGTGTGTTTGGGAAATAAGCATGTGTTTTTAAGGCTTCTTTCAAAGATGAAAATACCCAAAAATTTTAAGTAACTTTTCAAATGCTAGAAAGCAATAAAAAAAGCTCAGCATGACATAGAAATTTGAAAGTTGGACTGTGTGGGTTCAAACAAATGTCCCCAAAAGTTTCAGAATTCTATTATTTCCTAATCAATATCCTAAATCTCTTGATGTAGGCCAAAAGTTAGATGGACAGGAGTGCCAGTTTCTAAGTAGTCAAGGGTATTACAAATATCAGTCCCAAGTCATAAGCCTTGGAGTGATGCGCACTACTGGGAAAGTGAAGCACATCAATTGCTCAGCCCGCAAGGCCCCAGTTCAGTGTCTCCACATCACAATCAACTGCAGATCATTGTTTGATAAATTATAATGTTGTCTTGTGCTGTGGGTTACTACTATCCAATTTCACTTTGTTGAGAAGATCAATGCTTTAGTACAAGGGTGTGATCAAATCAATCTTCTAATCTGTCTTTGGGGATGGAATAACTTGTACTACCAATTACTTATCAGCTAGTTTCCAGTAAAAAGACAAACCACCCAGGAAAATTTTAATATAAAACATCATTCAGTATAACAGGGGTTGAGCCACGAGAATCTACAAATATTTAAAAAGAACATTGAAGAACATCTTAGAACTGCATTCAAGTATCTGAAGGAGAAACAGGCTTGGAGGAGGTTCTCCTTCCTGAGCTAAGATTTAGACATCTCTGGAAGTCTCCTTCAGATGGTACCAGGCAAGTAGTCTAAGCAAAGGTCTGTATAACATGGAACCAGAGCTCATCGTCAGAGGGCCATCATATAGTGACTACCTGGTTAGGGTCACAGCTGCTGTTACACTTTGTCATGTGTGCCCTCCAACAGTGGGTGAGGCTACTGTAGTCTCTCATCAGTGTTTGGCACAGGTATGTAGTAGAAGCAACAAAGAACTCAACAGCAGTGCTCCGGTGCAGAGTGTCTCCCTCTGCACTGTCCAGCAGCAGCAGAGTTTGCTTCATTGTCTTTGTAGTGCTGGAAAGACTGATTGTAGGTAAGGTGCTCACTGTACAAGTGTGAGCACCTGAGTTTAGATTGCTAGTTCTCAAGTAAAAAGACAGGCCTGATGGCGCACACACCACAATGGTAAGGACACAGAGACGTGGATTGCAACACTTAAATGTCCAGTCAGGCTACCCAATTGGTGAGCCCAAGGTTCGGAGAGAGACTTTTGTTCACACAAAAGATGGAGAGTGAGAGAGGAGGTCACTTCACACACATGCACATAAGTACACATACAGGCACATGCGCATAAGCCACACACAGATTTCATGATCTAGGAAACCTTACTAAGGCCTTAATATCATTACCATATAAGCAAGGAATAATTGGCAGATTTGGGCCTGAGGACTTGACCCTTTATGTTTCTTTGCTTTCTTTCCCCACTCTATCTTATCTAGTGTGCCTTATACAAAAGCATTTACTGTAGCTGCTATAGTTTTCTGAGTGTGATGATAAAAACACCCTAAAGTGGAGGTTAGTGAAGAGGCAGACGGAAGAAATTAGTTTTTAAAATACTGATGCAATTTCACTAAGTGATATTGGGAATAAATCTGGTATTGCTAATTTCATTGTGATCTTACTTTTTCCTTTTTTCCATTCCCCTGTTCTGTAGCACAGATAATGCAACTATAAAAATCTTGAAGACATCTTCTCCATTGCTTCTGATTTGCAGTGGCAATGATTGGAATTTAGCCCAGAAATACTGTCACAATTACCTGGCTCCCTGGTGGCCTGTGGAAGTGTTATCAATTTAACAAGAGGGATTCTTCTAATACTGGTTGCCCATTTAAGTAGGTCCCAGTGGACAGATGGGGGTATGTGCCAGTACAAAATCTTCGCTTGAGCTTGCTCTAACTGAAATCACTCATTAAGCCTTAAAGGAATGCCATGTGTAAGGTCATCTTAGAGTCTGGGAAGCCTTTTCTGTGAAATTGTGTTCTAATTTCAATTGCAAATAAGCATTTTCCAATTTCAGACTTAATAAGCAATATAGTTTTCCAAGCAATGATAGCCAGGCTGTTGGACTCCCAAGCTGAACCCCTGCTACCACTGTGGGAGCCAACTGCATAGTAATTCTAGTGCTGTTTATTCAGTAGACTGTGTCCCGCAAACCTGCTGTGACAGCGAACAAAATACAACAAAAACCTTTTGGGCTCAGGTCTGCACGTGGATGTCCTGACTCTCCTGCCAGTGAGAACTTAATATAACCTCTCCTTCCTTCCCATTGTCAGGCCCTCACACTGCATCACTTGGAATTCTTCATTGCAATCTAGAAGTATTTGGCCATCTTAAGTCCCCAAAATAATCTACTAGAGGCTCACTTGGACTCACACAGCTAAGAGATGCCTGGAGGCCTGGAGTGAGCAGAGGGGCAGTACCACGTGCACTATGACTCTAGGCTCTACCATCTCCTGTAGCTGTGTAGATGGTTCTGCCCATCTGTGAGATCACATGTCGTTCTCTGTCACTGCAGAGTGTGGGCTCAGATGCTTTCCCTTGGAAGGAAGGTTCTCTTTCATCCCAAGGCCACATGGACCAAAGAGATTGGTAGTAATCATATCATATTAGGCACTGACCTGGCCAACAGTTCTGACTTTCCCCCCAGCAGTTTCTATTTTTCATAGCTTCTTTTGGGTGACTTCCCAAGAGAGGCTCTAGGAAGTTCATATATAAAAATGACTAGTCTAAGAAAATTAATATTTGATCACTCAGTCAGCAAACATACTTTCCCTATGGTCAAAGCACACAGCCCTGCTTCAGCTCACTGGAGCAATCTTGTGTATCTGTGAACATGAATGGGCGTGTTCATGTATTTGCAGATACATGCGTGTTACACTTATTTTTGCATGTGTATATATGTGGAAGAGAGAAAAACAACATTGCCATATTTTGGATGCCCTCTATCTTTTTTCTTTTTTTTTTCTTTTCTTTACTTTCTGTATTTTTCTCTTTTTCTAGGTAGACTGTCTCTTTGGCTTAGAAATCAATATGTATGGAAGGCAAACTGGCAAGTAAGTCCATAGTTCTGCCTGTCTCTGTCCCTTCTGTCTCTGTCCCTTCAGCACATGGATTCAAATACAGCACCATGCCCACTTTTTTTTTTTTTATTGTGAGTTCTAAAGGTTGGATTCAGGTCCTTGGGTGTGCAAAACAAGCACTTTGCAGATTGACCCACAATCCTAGTGCAAATTAAACCCCATTGTTCTCCAGTTTCATCCATGCCTGCCATGGTCCTTTTAACCATCTCAATCTTGCTGCTAGATTTCCTTTAACTTATGTAATGAAACCAGTAAATCATTGTGGTTATTTCAGTGCTGGAGATGAAACCCGGGGCCTCACACATGCTAGGCATGCTCAACTCCATCCCTAGTCCTCCAGTTATCAAGTCTGGTATATGTCATCAGGGTCCTTTTCCTACGGCACTCTCTTTCAACCTTTCTTCCTGCGGTCAAGCATTCGTTACTTGAGAATTGACTTAAACCTCTGCTCTAGGGAGGACAGGGAAAGGAAATAGAAACACGCAGTTATATCTCGAGGGTCATATTAAACAGCCCTAGGAGGAGATTTTTAAAAAGATGGTGCATAAACATATTCCAGAATTGCATTTAGATGTCAGTGACCTGTCCTTTCTCTGACCCCTGCCATTGAAACATAATGGCTTTCGTGGAAGGAGTCTGTTAGTTAAAATGGCAGCGTTAAGCACTTGGGCAGGCAGCCGTAAAATAAGGAAGAGTACAGGAGCTTCACTTGTCTCTGGCTGTGTCTCTTACCAGCTACATGAGCCGTTTTATTGCTTGTTGAAATATATAGCATGCATAGACAGATATCCACACACATGTGCACATGTCTGTGCATATGAAGAAGTAGGGGGCAGCAGTCATATGCATGGACTCTGAAATAGATAAAACTTAGATTAAAATCTCGATCCATCTTAGCTGGAAAACATTGATGGAGTTACCTTCTTCAAGCAGTAATTTCCACAGATGTAATATGGGAATAATTTCAGAGCTTACTTCATGGCTTTGTTGTAAAAATTTAAAATTATGTAATCAAAGCTGGGTGAGTGTCTTGGACAGGGCAGCTTCCTGATAATAAGTAGTAGCTATTGTGCATGCGCACGCACATACACATCCTTGAATTATCTGCTTTGTGATCATAAACATCTCCTTTAACCCCTCTGAGCTACCTTTGCATCTGATGTTAACCTCCTAGGTTTGTTTTTATAACAGGTAATATTGATTGAATATTCCATGTACATTAATTCCATACATGAAGTCTCTGTATTATTGTGTTAATACAATATAAAATTCCATACAATGCAAGATCCCCTGTGGAGCTGGGGATGGCGATGCATGCTTGTACTCCAATCAGGTTGGGGACTTCTGAGTTAGAGGCCAATCAGAGATACATGGTGACTATCAGCCTAGCTTGGGGTACACTGTGAGAGTCTATGGAACACCATATAGGTGTTCCTGTGCATTGCAGCTAGTTGGAGGACTCTCAGCCACATAGTCATTTCGCCGTCACCTCTTATTAAAATGCCACTTGGGAAGTACAAACCTTTCATTCCGAAGCGAATCAAAGGTTAAACAGCAAGTCACCACTGTGACTCCGCAATCAAAAAGAAGTTCAACCCTTCAGGCTGTGTTCATGAGAAAGAGCAGCAGTGTACAGGTGAGCGTCGCCTCATTCAACAGACACTTTTCTATGGAACTTTGAAAGCCAGTGCATTGAAGCCATGGGCACATTTGAACTCTCCCTCCAGGTAAGAGAGGACACAGACACACGTACAGACATGTGGATTGAGATAGAAAGTGAACGCATGTTTTGGAAAGTCTGAAATGTGTGGGACCGTGCAACAAATTGAAAATGCAGAGTTTTTATGTCACCATATTGGGGCAAAATTCTTTCTCTCGGAAGCTCCAGTCTCTGCTCTAAGGTTCCTGCGGCACATTCGTAACCACACTCACATGGAGGAGAGGAATCCGCCGGAGGAAAGTCAGCTGATTTTAAGTGTTGGTCTTACAACACGAACTTTCACAGCAGCTGGATGCGAGCAACCCCTCATGCTTTTGACTCTGATGAAATTGTCAAATAAAATGTAGCTTAGCAGCAGAGAAGAATATTACTTAATCTTACTTGGTTTGTAACAGCTTGGAATAGATGAAACTTTGCCTTCAATAACAGACAGACATTTGTATATATGCTATGGTTGTGTAGTTTGGTGTTTTCGCGGGATTCCCAAGAGTGGGAGTGGGAGCTGTCTCTGACTCTTTTGCCTGCCTTTGGGGCTCTTTTCCTCCTACTGGGTCACCTCAACTAGGCTTGATGTGGAAATATGTGGCTGGTCTTATTGTAGTTTGTTATTCTGTATTTGATCAATATCCCTAGGATGCCTGCTCTTTTCTGAGGAGAGATGGGAGGGTGGATCTGGGGGAAGGGAAGTTGGGGGATGTAAAGATTGGGGTAGGGGAAATTACAGTTGGACCATAACATATGAGAGAAGAATAAATAAAAGGGGGGAAAGATAGACACAAAGTAGGAGTTTGCTTTCTAATAAAATCCAAAGTAGAATAACACAAGTCTCACCAGGAGCAACAAATCCACTAAAGTGTGGCCACTCGAAAGAGGGGATGTCTCAGCACAGCTTAGCGTTCATTTCCACCCCCTAGGAAAAGGGTGCTATAAACGCGGATGGCACCCCTGTTTGTGAGTCAACTAGACGTCAGTGAGATGATCGAACCCCATTAGTCTAAACATTAGTGTGGCAGTGGCCCTCATGTTTGATTGTGATTAAAAATGTCTCAGTAGCTGATGAAACTGACAATTCTCAGGGTATTTACTTGGGTCTTCCCACCAGATAGACACTAGCTGAGGTCCAATACTGAGCAGACTGCACCAAGCATACGATTTCTGTGCAGGTGTTTTGGTGACCATACACGGAGTAGTACTACTTGAGAAAGGACTCTAGCACCAGAGTGTGAGTGAATATAGGGGAGCCATAGTCACTAGGCTACACTGATATACCAGATCCTAACCATCTATCCACCATAGTCCTTGGAGCGCACGGAACAGAGGGGTTCTCTAAAGACATAAACAGTCCCGGTATAGGGATCACCTGTATCTTCACTTAGATGTCATTTATCATGACAATCCAGGGCAATGGTTTCATTTGCTGGGACAGTCCACAGAAATACCTGTCATTGGTGTTCTTACTCAGAACCTGTCCCTTTAGATATAAGTGACAGGGCACTCTGCATGTGGTTCTCCTACTGTCTTCCTAGGCAACCACTTCTAAATCTTGATAAAAGGCACAATTCATTGTCGTAGTTCTCCTTTTATACAATGAACTGGTTTCCAGGATGCCTTAGCTCTTGATATATACACTTCCTCACGGTGGTTATCTACAAATCCATATAAAATCACCAGGTTTTTCTGAATACCTGTGAAGAATGTGCTTCAAACTTTGGTGCAAATTATGAGTCATATAGATATCAATCATTTTTCACAAGTCATGACAAATGTATCCATCTCTGCATGATTTTTAGAGCCAATCTCATCTAAATACAATGGTAAAGCCTCAAGGTTGTTCTTGCTAACAGCATCCTAGGTTAAACCCACAATGTAGGTTCTTAGGTCATGTCTTAGAGATCCCCTCATCTCCATCATGGTTGCTCTACACTGCTTGGGCACAGGTTTGCGAGTGGGCACTCCAGTTTCTCACAGAGACTATAGCTGTGACCTGAGCTACTTCCAGTTATTCAAGACTGTGCTTCTCAGCTCCACCACAGCCTGGGTCTTGATCTAAGCCAAGGACATCATCAGGATCTGGATGCTGCCATTGGCCTCTCTTTGAGCCAGAGGCCTGCTTGGAGTAATGCCATTTTAGAATTATTTAATAGCAATTTGGGCCTGGTTAACCATATATGTTGATTTTTAAGGTGTTATCATTTTGTATTCTGATTTCCATTCCAAAATAATTAATTCCTAGTACAAGCTCAAACTTTTACCAGCTTTTTCCCTTGCAAGGCCATTATGGAGAGTTTTCTAAGTTCAAAGAGAATGTGATTTTATGTGAATAATAAAGGACAATAGAAATTCAAAGAGATGAAAATTTATGATTATATTTTAAGTTGACAAAACATAGAAATGCACATAAAAATTTAACAGATTTCTTAAGCAAATTCAAAACTTGGAGCAGGGAAGGCAGTTTGGTCGGCCAAGTGCCTGCCTTGGAAGCACAATGACTGGAGCTTAACTCACATAACCCATATAGACAAGTGTGATGGCACATGCAGGAGGTCCGTGAGGTTGGCTGGAACACACTCATTCTTATATCTTACTCTGAAACTGGCTAGGCATTCCATGGATGCCTCAGATCTGCAAACATTGCTATTTTCAGTTAAAAGAGGAAGCACAGAGCTCGCATCCAGACTTCTACAGGTGGAACATTTGTTTCAGCACGGTGTCATTTGCTGGTATAGTAGCATTCTGCTTTCCATCTCAAGATTGCTCCTTATATGTCCAGCTCTCCTAGTTCGGACCCCAGGGACCGTCTGCAGTAAGATCTCAGGACCAAAACGTTCCTCTGAGTATGTACAAAGTGCAACTCATTAACTTCAGAACATTTTCCAAAGTGTGTTGTCACAATAATTTCAGACTGCACATAAATGAACCAAAACTCACTGTCAGCTCTTCCTTGATGTTAAACCTTTCTTATTGTTGCTCTGCAAGACCTTTGGATATGTCCCTTACTTTATATCTCAGAAGAGAGAGATAATATTTTTCTAGGGAAGGTGTATATTATGATCGCGAATATAGAATTACAGAACAAGTGGACATTGCTAAGAATTGTTCTGAACTTTGACAGGAAGCTACCACACCACTGAGACTCATTATCACTTTACAGTGTGCACAAGGGAAACACATTTGCACTGTCACCTTAGGGGCATGGAATAAGCAGCCACTTTATCAGCACCTGTGATGCTCAGCTGCAGGCTCTCTTCAGAAAAGCAGTTGCATTATGATAGCCCATCAATCTCAGCTCTTGGGCAATTGGCTCCCACCTATGCTGATGTGGGAAATCAATCATGAACCTTAGAAGGCAGAGCAACTGTTTCCAAAGGTCACATTCAACAATTGCAGTTGCTTTCTTCCAGAAGTATAAAAGCATATCTCTGGGTTCTGCTTGAGTTCTCCTGGCCAGTTTGGAAGAAGGAATAATGGAGTTCATATCATTGGCAGTGGGGAAGTCAAACAGAAGGGCCGATATTTTCAAAAACTGTTATGTATGTCAAACCGAACTTAGAAAAATGGAAAATTATGCAATTTCAAATTTCTCACAGATCTGCTATTTAAAGGCAAATTCGACACATCTCAGCTTCCTTGCACACATTGATTTTTGACAAGACTACAGCATTCCACCTCAGCATATACAGCCAAAAGAGCCCCATCCCTGCGGTTCTATCATGCATGGCAAATGACTGACAATTTCTGTACTTTTTATTCTTCTTTAGAACATATACCCCATATATCCCTATTTTTCATTATTCCTTGTAAAATAATACAGAAATACAGCTGGATTGTTGAAACACTTAGCTTAAATTCCTACTTCAATGCTTTCTCCCTCCAGTTCATACAAAAGCTCCACACCTCAGATCTACTATTTGCCAGGAGTTTCTTTCCACACTCTAGGGAAAAGGTTTCTATGTCCATGTAGTTGAGGAAGTTACCCAAGCCCACCAAGATGAAATATTTCAAAATATCTTTATTTTAGCTGATAAAAACTATGGAATGATCAGAAGAATGGAGCAGCAGCTGAGAGCTTACATCTAATCTAAAAGCATGATCTGTGGTGCATTTTCTCTAATAAGGCCACCCCTCCTAGTCCTTCCCAAACACTTGCACCACCTGGGGACAAACCATTCAAATGTATGTGACTGGGCAGGGGAGGGGATCATTCTCATTCAAACCACAAATTCACAGTTCACAGAAACTTGCTTCTTGAATGAACTCCACTGCTTTGGTTTTGCTCCTCTCAGAGTCCCCCCACATACACATCACCCATTTTGCTATTTTCACAGGCTCATTCCTAAAGACCTAAAACTGATTCTCTAAATTGATTCAGTCATGCTTTGCCAAAATCTTTTGACTTGCTTTTCACCACAAGCCTTGCTGCTCCAAACCAGTGTGTTTGTATATCCATTCTTGTCCTAACCCTTTCTTACTTCAGAGGCCAAATTGCCTTCAAACGCAGAAGTCTGAATCTCTGATATTTCAAGCAGAATGTTTTATAGCAGTTGCTTGCAAGTGTGCGACAAAGGAAAAAGCCATTAATTCTAGAGAAACATGACGTTACAACAAAAGCAAAAAGTGACAAAGTATTTTCTGTTCTTCTCAAACACCCCATCAGGAAATGTCTGGATGGAGATCCTATTCCTGAATTTAACCCTGAAAACCTGTAGAGAACACATGTTTTACAGGACCTTGGAAGAGTGTGTAGGACACGAAGAGCACATATTCTACACATGAGCCTGGTTTTGAAAACAGTGTTTAGGATGAAAACAATGTAGAATATTCCTTACCTGGTGTTGGTCTGATATAAATTATTCAGAAAGTTTCTCCTGTTTTATTTGTTAGTTGAAAATCAGATGAAATAGTGGATTGATTGTGGAATACATATCATTAAAAAGCAAAAGAACTTTAAATAACCAGCACCATTCTGCCCCCAAAAATGCTTGCATTGTGAAAGTCATGTGAGAAATGATGCTGACTTTTTGAGAGCAGATTTACCTTCATTTTGGGGTGCCAACTCACCATTAGGAAAGGCAAGCATGTTCCACTTGCTTGCTGCACAGCCCTGCTGATATTTTTTTCAATACATAATGGACTTCATGTAGCAGGTGCTCAATACATGTGAGTCATTTGATTCCTCTGTTTCAGTCTTGCAAGTTGAGAGAAACAGTGGCCTGTCTTTCTTTCCCCCACCTTGCTTGATCAGGCATCGGGGTGCTGCTGAGACCTCATAGGCCACTGGATCCACAGCATGGTGGTAGATCAACCTTCCAAGCTAGGCAGTACTGCCTGAGAAGCCTGGAGTGCTAGGGACACACACACTCTTTCTCATTCAAAGACTGAAAGCTTGTCCAATTAGGACTAGAGGAAAGTGCCTCCCACAGGGAGCACAGTTCAGGAGAACACTGCAACGATGAAGAGCTTTAATAAAGCCACTATGTTGTAGGTCCTAGATAAAACTCATTATCCCCAGGTGAGTGTTAAATGCCCCAAAATCTCTCAACTTCCCAACTCCGAGCAATATTCACCCCATGATCCTCGCCTTAAATTTTCATTAGGGCAAAAATAAATGTATATTCCCCCTACCTATTGAAGCTATCTCGAACTGATGGGTAGGAAAGTCTCCTTGTAAGTTGCCCTGGTTTTGTTGAATTGGAACTATTTCCTTATAAAAAACCTATGTCTGTTTAAGTCTCAGAATGAGCCACAAAGCCCTTTAAAATATGCAGTGTGTATGTACTGGAGAAATATAACCTTAGTTTGGGTCAATGATTTTGATGCCCAAGTCCTAAACTTCTGCTTTTGGACCAGGAGTTCCAGAGAGTAATTGTGGAGATTGGGTAGAAGCTCTCTCAGATTTTAAAGGAGGGGCATTGGAGAGGGCTCAGTGGGTAAGGATACTTGTTTTATGAAAATTGGATCAGAATTTGGACCCTCTTTTGCCCGGAATCCAAAGGAGTGAGAGCAAAGAGCTAGAATGACTGAGAAGCAGCTGCAGGTTCAGTGAAAAGTGACTAAAATGGAGGTCCTCCTCTGGTTCCCAAACTGTCATGTACAGACAGATATAGACACAAACAAGCAAAGGTTCACTAGAGCATAGAATGGGCTCCACATGCATCACAGGGGTGAGAGGAGCATATAGGGAAGATGCAGTAGAATGTAAATGAAATGTTTCCAGTGTTTACAATCACAGTCCGAGCTACTCTTCCATTCTTCTGATCATTCCATAGTTTTTATCAGCTAAAATAAAGATATTTTGAAATATTTGAAATGTTCCGTTTCTCTATGGGAGAACTTGAGCACACATTTGGTGCTTATGTTCTTCGTTGTGTCCTGTAGAGATAATGTCTACCTTGCACACACTCATAAATATAATTTAGTTAGCACTAGGAACATTTAAAGCTTTTTAACTAATGTTATTACTATGATGGTGCTTGCTTACTAAATTATAGAAAAATGTGAAAACCTAGGCAGTATTTATTGAAGATAGTATTTCTTCACATGTAATAATACATCAAGTACTAAGACAAAATGCAGGAAGCCCTGAAGGGGATATGGAAAAAACAGAATTGCTTGGAATGCAAGGTGTTATGCTCTGTTTGGGGAAGACAACCCTATTGACTTTGATCTCGAGGTCTACCAGTCTAACTGGGACATGAAGAGGAGAAGTGTGCCTTTAATGGTCAATTCTTTTCTCCAGTAGATAGATAACTGTATTTCCAATTTATTTCTATTTATGACCAAAAAGTAACTCTTGTAGGAAACTTGATAATACTGGCAGAAACCTATGCCCCTTGTCTAACCTGGTCTTGTGTTGGTGCTAGGATACAAACATTTTTATTTTCTCAGAATCCTGGGAAAAACATTGCCTGCAACAATCCCCAGTTCTTCAGACAGAAAGGTGTGGTACCACAGACCTGTCTAGGGTGATAGAGCTGTTTTGGTAAGAGATAGCTGAACTAGTATTTCAACTGGATGCCAGGGCAACCGGAAATCACTAAATAAGCACTTACTATGCCCATATAACAAGGTATAGCTTCATCAAGTAAAAGCAATTGGAGGTCAAAGGTCAAAAGTATGATGAGAGTGCTTCTTTTTCCTCAAGAAGCCCATTACTAATACCATCTTCAAGACGCAGATCCTGAGCCTATAATCTTTTTTAAAATTTATTTATTTATTAAAGATTTCTGTCTCTTCCCCACCACCGCCTCCTCTTTCCCTCCCCCTCCCCCAATCAAGTCCCCCTCCCTCGTCAGCCCAAAGGGCAATCAGGGTTGCCTGCCCTGTGGGAAGTCTAAGGACCACCCACCTCCATCCAGGTCTAGTAAGGTGAGCATCCAAACTGCCTAGGCTCCCACAAAACCAATAGGTGCAGTAGAATCAAAAAACCCATTGCCATTGTTCTTGAGGTCTCAGTAGTCCTCCTTGTCTGCTATGTTCAGCGAGACCGGTTTTAACCCAGGCTTTTTCAGACCCAGGCCAGCTGGCCTTGGTGACTGAGCCTATAATCTTGTTTCTTTTTACATAATCTCATCTCTTACATCTGTCTGCAATAAATACTGCCCAAGTCTGTCTTCTACAGGGTCAACCTAATCTCATGGTATTTTCTGCTTTCTTTTTTTGTCTGACAGGCGCAATGATCTCTTCTATAAACAAACCCTGTATTGCTGATAGCTTCATGACAGGGCATTTTGAAACTATCCTGTTCTCTGTCTTCTATGCTATATTGTATGCTTAGTATGTTAAGTGTGGATATCTTCAGGGACTCTTTAAATAATAGCAAGAGCCCTGAAGGATGTCTGATTGGTGTACCTGGAATTGGTTCTGGTAAGCCACCCTCTTCCTCAGCTTTCATCTTGATGTCTGAGAAGTCCTGTGGTACACAGATGATAAAAGTGGGCTTTTAACAAGGCAGACTCCTGTCGCAATGAAGGGCCTTGAGCTTCTCATTAAGAAAACTAGACTTTAATTCTACAATTGCTCAGAGTGTGACATGGACTGAATGTTTATTCCTTCTGATATGAACTTTATTAATAGAATCCACTGTATCTCTCTTCCAGATGTTTCTCTGTTGTCTTCTGGTTCAGTTAGATAGTAGGTAAGAATGGACTCTTTCTTTTTTCTTTTCTTTTTTGTTTTGTTTTTGTTTGTTTATTTGTTTTCGAGACAAGATTTCTCTGTGTAACAGCCCTAATGGTCCTGGAACTAGCTCTTGTAGACAAGGCTGGCCTCAAACTCACACAGAGATCTGCCTATATCTGCCTCCTGAGTGTTAGGATTAAAGGTGTGTGCCTCTACCTCCCAGCTGTAAGAAAGAATGTATTCTTAAAAATAGAAAGCATAAAAAAAGTCAATGTTTATAAACACCATATTGCAAAACCACTCTGCAGCCTTTCAAATTCCATGCTTGAATGCCATGTTGACGTCAACAGCAAGTTTGCTATGTTCCCAAAGGTGGCACTGGCCTTTCAGATAGAGCTTTCTATTTTTTGGTCCACTGCATTCCCTGTGCACCGGCCTGTGTCTGCCTCTCCAATCACAGTCAGCTTTCAGCATTGTTTAGAGTTGCTCTTTGTGTTTGACCATACATTGGCACCAACTGACAAATGTTCACAAGCACAAGCTGCATGGATTGGACATTAGACAGTTTTGGGGATGCAAAGATTCCTAAAGCCCAGTCTCTAAATTTAAGAAGTCTACAGTTGCTCTCAGGGTGTACTGTAAGGGAAGACAAAATCCAGGAGTTTCATAAAGAGTATTCTCAGGATCAGTGACTGAGAGTTTTAGCTTCGACTCCACTAACTGGAGTGCAGTACATATCCTCATACAGAAACAGATGGATATGGAAAATCTGTTTTTCCACAGTGTCTCACAAAAATGACAGGGATGTGCTGGCCATTTCATGTGCCTTCTGCTGTATGATATTTGAATAAAATATACCAAGGATTGTAAGTGAGCATCTCTAAGAGATCAGAGAGGAGGCAGCCTTTAAACTTGCTCATTTGGGGGAAAATGATATTAAAATAGAGCCTCAGAAGGTGAGGGCACGGATAGACAGAGTCAAACAAAATTGAGGAACAATGTTAGGTGATTGTTGAGCTATGCTTTAGGGGAGAGAAGTAGAGATGCTAAGTTGAATTCCATAGTTTCACAAAATATGGTAAAGTACAGAACTATAAAGATACATGGGGTAAATTTATGAGGTTCTTCCATGCCATTAGCATGCAAATTCACTTTATTACACCATGGGAAGCTATTAAAGGTTTTTAATGAGAAGCTTTGACATGGAGAAAATTCCTCTGGTGGCAGAGAACAGAGGAGACTCTTGTGGGTGACTTCACAAGAAATGCACTTAAAAGAGAACTGCATGCTGGGCATTGATTCATGTCAATAAAATGATAAGGATCACCATCAAGAACAGCCTCATTAATTAGGTGCTGCTGTTGTTGCTATACAGGAGATCTCTGCCCCAAGGGGGTCTCAAATTCACCATGTAGCCCTGATATTTCAAATCCTTCTGCTTTCATCTCCCACGTTCTGAGACGGCATGGGTCTTCATCATGTTCTGCTGCTCTGAAGAGACACCATGACCAAGGCAACTTACAGAAGAAAGCTTTTAAATGAGAGCTTGCTTACAGTTCAGATCTTGAGTCTTTGGTCATAATGATGGGGATCATGGCAGAAGCAGGCAGGTATGATGCCAAAGCAGCAGCTGAGGGAGTACATCTTATTTGTAAGTTGCAGGCCGACAAAGAAAGACTGGACCTGGTGTGGATTTTTAAAACCTCAAAAACCATCCCCAGTAACACACCTTCTTCAAGAAATCCATACCTCCTAATACATCTCAAAACAGTGTATTAATTAGGGACCAAGCTTTTAAATATGAGCCCGTACTAGAACCACAAGTATGCACTGCCTTGCACTTCATTCAGTACTAGATATTGAACTCAATCAGCTCTTTGTTCATGCTAGGCAAGGACTCTTCCAGCTGAGTTACACCTCTACCCTAAATAGGCATTTAAAAAGATGTTTTGTTTTTGTCAAGTAAAGAGGACATATCTTAACCGTCTGGTATATTTGATTGTTACATCCTTCTGGTCCCAAATGGGTTGTTTTGTAGTTCAAGCTGGCATGAAATCTTGGCTAGGGATCCCTTGAAAAGGATCAGTGCCCCTAGTTATCAGTTTTCACAAGGCAAGAGAAGCAACTAACATTTTTAGACAGTGGTCCCAGCATTTGAACACTCTTTATCAGTAGCATATTAAAAGGGATCCTCATCTCCATCCACAGTACTATGACTTTTACTCTCCACATCCTTTCCTCCAAGAATGTTTTGCTATTGTTATTACTGAAGTTGTTTATTCTATCTCAACTTCTCACAGTCATAATTATTTTCAGCCCCATCTTGTTTTCTGAGAGTTCAATTGCTGCTCTTTCCAAGAGTGTTCATGATCAAGAACTGAGGAGCACTTCCACGTAAGTGTGAGCTCTGTTAAGCCTTGGACTCTTTCTGGAAATTCCTCCAGCAGATGAGGTCTGGGTAACCTTGAAATACATGTTTTCTCCAGGATGCTCCTTAACATTTTGAACTTTCTCTCCAGTTCACTCTCTTTGACGCCCTGCATTGGTTACATTTCTCTTTGGTGTGGTGAAATACCTGATAAAGGCAAAGGCAACTTAAGGAAGCAAGGCTCTTTTGGCTTGGATTTTGGCCCATTGTAGTAGTGTGGGCATGGTTTCAGGAGTGAGAGCTGGCTGGTTATATCACATCTCTAGTCAGGCAGAAAACTCTGAGTGCTGGTGCCCAACACACTTTGTTGCACTTTGCTTTGAGTTCAGGGTCTCAACCATGCAGTGGTGCTGCCCATGCTTGCTGTGGCCATCTGCTCCTCAGTTAAGCCTTCTTGAAAACATCCTGATATGCCTCAGAGGAGGGTTTCCTGATGATTCTACATTCTGTCAGCAACATTTAACCATCACAACCGTTCCACCCCACAGCTTCGAGTCATTTTTAATACAATTTTAACATCTGCTCCTTTAGCAGTGAGATCCATTTATTGTTAGTCTGCTATCTACCTCTCAAAAGCCACCGTCAACAGTTCTCTGGGAGAATTCTAGTACCCATGAAGATCTTCTAATTCACTCTGATCTCTTTGGGAACCGCCATGCATTGTGTCATATGATCTCATCTTCTTTGTCCCCTTAGCATGTTGCACCCCAGTGGGGCAGTAGAGAGTTCTTTCCTCTTCAGCTGTTGCAGTCAAATACAGACAAGCTCCTTGCTTCTTTCTACCTGCCCTCCTATGGGTTGCAGAAAATATGTGCGTTCCAGTGCCAGTCCCAGGATACTGGCAGGCATCTCAAGGCCTTTCAGAATAAATATGCAAATTAAATTCAGTTGTACCCGAGGTTAAAAGTATGCTTCTCTATCACCACACCAGCCTCTTTTTTGCGAGGCAGTATTTTAGTCTACACTTTATGCCATACATACATCCTGCTTTATTTAAAGCAGGATGGTCCCTAGTGTCTTACTTGAATTTCTGTCAACAATGCCTAGATAATCCTGCTCACTTAACACAAACAACAACATGTTTATGAAGGATGCTGAACTGTTCTGTAGGCTGCAGAATCTGCAGCTGTGTGTTAGTGTTCAATAGTGCGTTCTGCTTTGCCACTTTTCTCTTGCTTCTTTGCCCTTTAGAGAGCTTGAGAGGAGGGAGAACGTTGCAGCTGTTACATCTCCAAAGCTCTGCAGAGGGAAGTCAATGGCTGCTATGCTCCGAGGTTTCATATCAGCTGCAGTTCGGAGCAGCTGGAAGGGAAGCTGTGAAAATTTTGACTGTGGTGATTCAATGTTATGAGGTTTTAAGTCCCTGTCTTTTGAGGAAACATGAGTGGAATGCAAATTGCTGACTACACACTTATATCTCTGCAATCGTTCAATGCTGCTTTTTTTATTTTTATTTATTTATTAAAGATTCCTGTCTCTTCCCCACCGCTGCCTCCCCTTTCCCTCCCCCTCCAATCAAGTCCCCCTCCCTCGTCACCCCAAAGGGCAATCAAGGTTCCCTGCCCTGTGGGAAGTCCAAGGACTACCCACCTCCACCCAGGTCTAGTAAGGTGAGCATCCAAACTGCCTAGGCTCCCACAAAACCAATAGGTGCAGTAGGATCAAAAACCCATTGCCATTGTTCTTGAGGTCTCAGTAGTCCTCCTTGAATGCTGCTTTTAAGGGAAAAAAATTCCACTTCACAGGGACATAATGCCGCCAAATATGAAGCTTGCTATTCTCATTTGCATGGCAGCCCAGATGCTTTTCGAGCTTTGGCGCTTCTGAGCCTTCCATTATAAGTAAAGAAAAGGCAGAGGAAACCATGTGTCTCTCAAGTTTTATATAAATCGAATCTATGATATGTAAAGAAGAAAAGCAGGACCTTGTCTCTTTGTCTTAATTTAATTTGTCTTTAAATGAGAGAGTGCAGGTCTGGATGAAGTGACAATATGCTTCTTTGTTACCTTTCAAAGTTATTCTCGTGTATATGATTCTAGTTTCTGAAATTTTCTAAATGCTTGTGTGTGTGTGTGTCCAAGTGTAAGCACACATATAAAGGTGTGTGTGTGTCTGTGTCCATGTGAAAGCAGAGGATAATCTTGAGTGTCATCCCTTAGAATACCCTCTTGAAGTGTGTGTGTGTTTGTGTGTGTATGTAAATGGAGGCTGCTTGTTCATTCCCATTGCCCAGACCCGAAATAATCATACAGAAACTATAAGATCAACTCCAAAAAATCAGTCTCCCTCCTATTCACAAAGGATATGGAAGCAGAGAGGGAAATCAGAGAAACATCACCTTTCACGATAGCCACAAACAGCATAAAATATCTTGGAGTAACTCTAACCAAGGAAGTGAAAGATCTATTTGACAAGAACTTTAAGGCATTGAAGAAAGAAATTGAAGAGGATACCAGAAAATGGAAGGATCTTCCTTGCTCTTGGATTGGGAGGATCAACATAGTAAAAATGGCAATTCTACCAAAGGCAAT